>NW_008668851.1:43627-53016 GCF_000695815.1 Acanthisitta chloris
TTGTGTTGACTATATGAACTGAACCTTTAGAAGTGTAGTGATTACAAGATGGTCATTGATATTTCAGTCATGATGCTACTCAGACAAGAGCTCAGAGCAGAATGCACTTCCACACATGCCCTTGATTCGAAACACTACAGATTGGGAAACAGAATGAAGCACCTGTAGCTGAACCTTGATTTGGTCCTATACTGATTACATGTATCATTTGCTTTCATTCTTTGAATAGTTATCAAATTGCTCTGTAGAGACGGGAGTGGTACAAGCATGGGAAAGAATTATCCACTTAACTTCAGACTGTGAACATGATCAATATTAATTTAATGGAAAGCCATTCTCTCATGTAAATGTTCTCTAAGGAATTTAATAGAGCCTCTGTACAAACATTCAGGATTCTGAATCGGGTCCTTTGCTTTAGGATTATAGTCATAATATATTATTATCATTAAAATTTGCTTTTTTCAACAATAAAAAAAAAATCCCTTCCCCCTCAACATGGTCGTGATAGAGATTTCATATTCAGAAAAATAAGGCTTTTAAAATGCCTCAATAGCAGATGTTGCTGTTAACTAAGAATCCCAAGGATCCATGCATTATGAAACAATCTCTTGGAAAGGATGTAAACTGAGCAAGAGCATTTCACTGCAGAGTCGTAAATATCTCACTCTGCATAGAGTAACTGCTTGCTAGCTATATAAAACTATGGCTGTATAGAGAAAGAAAAACAAAAGTAAAGCAAATTAGTCATAAACACCTGGCCAATGAAAAAAAATGTTGTCAGGGCTAAAGCAAGTAAAATTAAACTACAGACAGGTCAGGAAACCTTCTAACAAGATAGACATGACAAAACCTCAGTCTGGAGGCCTTGCAAACTTGTTACAAAGTACTGGCAATACTGTATTACAGAACTACCCAGTTACATAAGCAAAGTAATCATATTAATGGGTGAAATTTAACAGTGAGACAGGAGAACATGTAAGGACCACTGACTTCTTAATAGATTAAATGAACAGATGGATTTTTTTTATAATACGCAATTTTACTTTTTGATAATGGTAAATGTGGAGTCTTAAATCAATGCATGTAATTCTGACCCTATAGTTTTTATTGCAGTTGATTAACTCCTTACTGCAAGCCATGATCTTTCTTAAGTCACTCTGGATATGACTGAATGACTTTGTGTTTTACATTAGCACTGCTAAAATATTTGAGGTGAAACAGAAGTCAATCCCATCTGTATTTCAGGGAATAACAAAATAAACACATTGCACTTCTCTGCACTTGACCTTGTTTATAGTCCTACATCCCTCAAAGATAGACTGGTCTTCCATGGCCTTTTCAGAACCAGAGAGCACTGCGAAAGCCAAAAGGAAATCAAGAGGATCTGAACTGTGACACTGATTTAATCTCATTAACCTCTGTAAGTTCACAGCTCCTTCATGAGCTTTTGAGCCTTTCTTTTATTCTGTAAAAATGAGTGACATGTCTGTAAGGAGCTCTACCTCCATACAGTGTCTGCTTGTAAAAGGCAGTAGGAAAACTGTGTTTGCATTCTTGTGACTCACTTTGACAGGCAGTTGCATGTTCATAACCTTTATGGCTGTCAACAAGGAACAATACTATGTAAAAGCCCTATGAAGTGAACTGTTATTTACCACCTTTCATTGTGCCTCTCTTTCCTGTGGGTGTCTCACAGCCCAAGTTCATTAGCTTCTAATAGAAAGCTCTCTCCTACACTTTGGTCACATCTTAATCTGCCAACAAAATGTGCTTATTTTGATGTTCTGTGGTCTGCTGAACTCTTCCACAGGAATAATTCCAGATCTTGCATGAATTTTCTTGATAAACAGCTGGATCTTGGCCTCTATCTCTCACAGTCTGCTTTTGGGACATTTTTTACTCCTTCCACTATCCTTTCCATTTGGATATCAGCTCTCTCCAAATACCAACAGCCTACTGCTATAGTAGTGGCTCCAGTTCTTGAGCTTTATCTTTGCTAGGATTGTGTATAAGCTAAAAGTGCAAGTTCAGCATTACAACAGTAGTCTTGAACTCCAGAGCACCACATGCTTTGTCTTGGGTTTTAAGCAGAAGACCCACTCTTCCACCTGTTGCCTTGTGCTCCCACACTGTGTGGCTTCTGGTGCACTCTCTCTGCCCCTTCTTGCTCTGGGTCACCCTAAGCTAGGTGAAGGTCATTAGCAGATCTGTCATGCACCAATGAAGTGAGAGCTGTTCAAGGAGCCTGAAGCAATGCAGAGAAAGCTAAAAGAATATTTTTAAAGTCATAGTCCCTAAAAGTAGCTTAACACCCACATGTAGATATGATACATAAACTCATATGATACGCAAAATCAGTATACAGTCTTCCTTCAACAAGACATCCATGGCAAGTCTTGAAATTCAATTCCCACGGACTACTTACTCTTCCAGTAGTTCAAGAAGCATTAACTTCCCTTCAGCACTATAAATGGATCTGTAGTATCTTCAACTCCATGAGAAATGTATGAGTGTTTCTGTTATGCTTTATGAGACTAATCTAATCTATTTTGTACAGTGTTAACTCATCCTTCCTCCACAAGAAGCTATTGGGTTTGAAATAGGAACACCTTGCTGAACTCGTATGCAAAATGGAAATACATAGAAGGTGGAAACGGGGTAGACTGCCCAGGAGCAATATAGAAACATTGCTTAGATATTGTTTGCCTTGACTTTAGGAAAGCAACGGTTTTCCATAGTGTCCCTATAGCCCAAGTGATGAATTTCTGTCTGGATAAGTGGACAATAAGGTGGATGGAAAACTGGTTGAAACATCAGGCACAAAGGGTGTTCATTAGTGGCACAAAATTCAACTGGTGCCCTGTTACAAGTAGCATCCCTCAGGGATAAATACAGAGACCAAGAATGTTTAATGTCTTCATTAATGACCTGTCTCATTTTGCAAGTCTGTGACTGACACTAAAATGAAGGGGAGAGCAAGGGGGAGAAGAAGGGGGTCTGCTATGCTGGGCGAAGGACTTCTATTTAAAGGGTCCTCCATAACAACCCATTTGGCTTAGTCAAAATACTCCAAGGTCCTAAATTTTTAATCTTCTAAAGCATTTTGGCTGAGTCATGATTTTCCAAAAGCAGCTCTCTGAGAAAGGAAAATGTGAGGTTTTTATGGAGAACAGCAACATGAGAAAACAGCACAGCAATTTGGCAAAAGCCGACTCTAAAATAAGCAACAGAGAAGTTGATCCAGTTGTAATCCCCAGGGAGCTGTACCAGCAAGTACTGATTTGGCTGTAGGAACAAAGAAACTATCCTCTTACTTCTCTTCTTTCTTTGCATCCATCTTTTACTATCTTTTCTACACCTGATGATGAGGAAGAGGATAGAGGAGAGAAATAGTTATCAAGCCTCCTTAATCCTGAATCTCAGAGCAATTGCCTCACTTTATCCCATTCCCTATTATTTTTCTTTGTCTCTGCTTAGAAGATTATCTTAGATTTAAAGCCAACAAAATCTCAATTGAAAAACCTGCAGAAAGACATGACCTACTATTAAGGATAAGAGCTAAATTCCTGAGCTAAGTTTGGGGTGAGAAGACAACCCCATTTGGCTACATTTATAGTTTTATATATGGTATCACATTTGCTTGGTTCCAGTTAAATTTATTTATTTATGCGTTAATTTATTAATAATGCAGAAGAAACTTTTACAAACTTTTCCTTTATAAATTGAAGCTTTAAACCAGAGGAAAACATAGATGCTTTGATGTCAGCACTATGTATCCATCACTGTGCCAGGAGCAGAATGCCAGATCCATTACTGGATGCTTATGCAGATACGAAACGGTACCATTTGCAGCAGTTTTATGAAATGAATTACTTTCACTTAATTATTATTTACAATTGGAATTTAACACTGAGCTGAAGGCTCTGAAGGCAGCCTCTGGAGAACTGCTGCCTCTACTCTACTTGCTTGGCGGTTGCCTATGTTTAATATAATCAGCTTGTAGAGTACACTGTGGCAAAAACAGCAGTAAAGGATTCATGACATGTAATTGGGAAAAATTTCAGCCATGCTTCATGTCAGCAGAGTGATGTATTTGGGGATCAGCACAGTCCCTGGGTATAGGCAACAAAGTCAACAAGTGATTAGGAGGATAAGTGTGCAAGGTCTGGGAAGAAAAGTTTGTAGACGAGAAAAGCATATATCTGTGGGGGAAGGGAACTTACAGGGACTCTGTCTGAACTGATAACAGCCTTTGATTTAGAGATGGAGATTACAATTTGAGGAATATCAGCCCAGAAGAGATTGTAAGCAAAACCCCAAAGGACGGCATGGGGTGGGTGCATCTCCTAGGCAGCAAATGTAACTAGCATCACCCTGTCCAGAGCTTGCAGGTAGGCACGTGCCTCTCAGGACCATCCCAGCAGTGATACAGCGGCACAATGCTCATAACAGCTGGACTGGATGCAATGGGCTGCTGGAGTCACCTACAGACCCAGTTCTTGGGAACCTACAGAAAATGGTACACAATAAGAAATTATTGAACTCCTGAAGGCAGGAACTCCAGAATTGTGCAGCCATGTTAACATTGTCCTCAGAGCTGTGACTACACGTTGCAATGCAGCCTTCAGTTTAGCACGCATGAGTACTTGGAGAACATTAAGCACTTTGAGACAGTAGAGCATTTGTCCTGTGTTGTACTTTTGCATTTACATTAATTTTGTTGTCATATCATGGTAGTGATTGAGCAATTGGACTTGCTTTATCCTCATGACCTAAATGGAATTCAGTTACTATTGTAAATCAGGTTCTGTATTGTGTGGGTGGTTAAAATCCTCTTTTAACTCACTAGGGTAAAAACATGCTCATTATCTCTCAGAAACGTGCCCTCTTGTTGATTGTCCACCATTCTGTATTTGATTTTCTAATATCTTCTTACTGCATATTTGCACATTGAAGAATATTTTAGTACCACTCTGAAACATAATTTAAGGACTTAAAATTAAGACACTTCTTTGTTGCACAAGACATGAAGTGGATGAATCTGAAGTATTTTCTACTTTAATAATTTCTTTTAATTACAGTAATACTTAGTCCAAAGAACTAAATTCCTCCTCTTTGTTCTTAGAAACTCCAATCCTAATCGTTCCCCAAAACCGATAGAACCTAGCAATATTCAACTGTACTCTAATTAATTCAGTGAGTGGAATATACCTTACATGAACTTGTTTTGTGGCCAAATATGCTCATGGTGCTCAATACGCTGAGGTGACTGAGCTTGATGATTCTTTCATGTCAGGTATCATCATTGTATTATCTCTTCAGAGACATATGCTCTGTGCACCTTGGCCTTTTCTGACAACTAATACCTACAGTGGCATGAAAAGTGGTGTCAGAGTTGGTGCCAAAGTAGCTGTGGCTTGGAAGCTTCCACATCACACCCGTACGTGTCTGCATAATGCTGCTTCTGCCCGAAAACCTCCCCAAGAGCCAGGAGCTGCTGTCACATTCCCAGCAGCACACAGTTAACCTGTGGGGAGTTACTGCTGCAAGCTGCAACCAGGAGGGAGCATTATCAGTAGAGCTGACTCATTCTGAAGATGATGAGATAATTCATTGTTTCATAGAAAGAGATTCCCTCTCCAGTGCTATCTTCAGTTTAAAAAGTAGAAAGATGGCTGTAATGCTGGAATTGGATGCATTTTCTGCATCTGTGTTCAAAGAGGAATAAACCATTTTTTAGAGCACGGCACTATTGTCCTGTGAAACAAACTGTGAGAAAGTGCAAAGGACCTGGAATGGACACAATACAGAGAAAGTCACAATAGGCTGGTAGCTGCAAAGGTGGAGCAGAATGGACCATTGGCAGGCCACTGGAACTTAAACTGAAGAGAGTGAAGAGAAAGAAGAGAGGATGCCCAAATGCTAGTTAGACAGATGGAGAGTGTAAGCAAGCAGGGAATCTTCCTGGGAAATGAGAGAACCCTTGCATGAGAAACAAGAGAGCAAGGCCAACACATAAAATATGTTAGTCACCATCTCATTTCCACAGATCTCCATGATTCTATTTTTTTAAGGATTTGTCCAAACCTGAAAGAACATTAAACAAACTGAGAACAGTTCTTAGGATAAACATTGTGAGAAGCACACAGCTACTGTCAATACTGATTTTTCTATTCTCTGAGCTCACTCTCCAATATACCATGTTACCTATTCTCCCTCCCACCCCCCAGGCTTTAAACCTGCTTCAACACTATCATAATGGGTAGCATTATATCAGAACAAGGAATACATTAAGATTTCAGGCTTTTGGGTTTTGTGGGGTTTTTTGTTATCTTTCTTTAACAAGCCTCTCCTCGTTGCTTGAAAATGTCATTCTAGTCAAAGATCTTCTATAATTAAAGAGCAAAACTGTCCAACTAATTAGAAGTTTTCTCTTGCCCTGAGCATAGCTCTGGGCATAGAAACAGGGAGTTTAAGGCAAAGGCAAACTGCACAGCAGTAGGAGTAATTGAATTATTTAAAATGAATGTCTACTTTCTAAACCATGTTCATTGGAAAAAAAACTAAACAGAAGATCAGGAACAATGGAAAAACGATAGGGGATTTTCCTTAGGAAAGTAATCAAAGCAAAAGTTACAAAAATCCTCTCTAAATTGCATTGAAACAGCGGGATTTTGTGAAAGCTACTGACTGTCAGCCCCCAGGGCTTCTGGCCTTGATTATGCAATTGCTGCACAGGCAGGACTGGCTGCCAGCAATGGATTTCATATGCATTTCCTAAAGAGAACACTACAATAAAATATGCATTTAGGCACTTTTCATTCAGAACACATAGTCCATTGTAGAAATACTTGAGTCCATTCTCACTTTCTGATGATGGAGGGAGTGAAGAGTCTTGTCTAATTAGGTGCATCTCATCCAAGATTCCCTCTTACAAATCTCCCATCTCTGATAATGAGGTGTTCCTGCTCCCTCTGCAGGGGCTAAGCAGGCTGCAGTCATAAAACAGCCAGCTTTTGCGTGCCTGAGAACCAGGTGAAGGCACAACCCCAGCCATAATGTACTGTCATTAGTCCTTCATTGAAAAATTTGCTCAGTTGAATGTTTGGGACAAATATTATTTGGGGTCCTTTATAACTGCCTTTCTCGCTGTTTTGTTTTGGGTTGGGTTTTTTTGCAGCGTGATAATGCCAAAAACATAAGATAGTTTATTTTGTGCTAGTGCTGATTGGATTTTCTGTTTGGCTAGGTTGGTTTTCAGGGCATGGGATGGCATGGCATCCTTAGTGACCAGCAACTTACTCTCTTTTACTGGTGGAACATCAGTGCTATTAATGGTGCTTGGTAGAAAGGAGACAGCTAACTGTGACAGAAGAGAAGCGATGTGTAAGCACACCCATGCTAGCTGCAGCAAAAGTTCCTTATAGCAAACTTAGAATAAAACTCTGCTTAATGTGCAGTCAAAATCCTGGGCTGCACCCATGCATTTCAATAGAGTTTCATTCCTTTAATGAAGCTGCACTTCACTTACCTTAAAATACTTACGTGGCTGACACCCAAGTGTTTGAAATAGAGATAACAACTACTCCCCTTTCTTCTTCCTTGGAGACAGGATAAATGGCTTGATTAATTTATTATAGGATTTTGTTTGCTTCATGTTTGTATGGATGACTGAACAGGATGTGCTGGAGACAGGGTGGGAATAAATTATCAAAGGAGAGCTGCAGCAGAGCTGGAAAACGGGAGATCTGCGGATGTTCATTTCACCTGAGGGTGCTTTCCATAACCTGGCATCCTTCTCCTAGTGAGTTCTGTTACTAATAGGGTGTACTGCTACAAATTTTGAATTTTCAAGTTGTCTGGCTTCATGTCCATATTTTGTTGTAGCATGAGTTCTGGCACCCATCACACGTTTTATACTCTTCCTCATAGTGATCATGAAAGGTTTTGTCAGTTGAATTCTTTGAGCAATGATTAACGTACTTACTCTTAGACGTTGCATGAAAAATAGACTTGCAATTAAATTTCTTATTTTCTGTGATATAAACATAATATTCTTAGAAGAGAGGATAAAAATGTATTCTTTCTTGTAACCTTAGCTGTGACAACTGGAAGAGGAAATTTATTTCTTACTCCCTGGGAATGGAAGAGAAAGCTTCCATGAGAGAATAAAAAGATGACCAACTCCTAAGGGAGCTGTTAGCTGGAAAGTGGAGATTTGAAACTGGTCTTAGTATTCCACAATTATTTGGGTCAAAAGTGGTAGTTTTGACACTAAATTCAGTGAAAACTTCATCCTTGACATTGAAGGAAGTGTTTTCATCCAAAGCTAATAAATCCCTTTCCAGTGGTGAATAGGCTGTAATGATGAGGTTTAGATTGGATGTTAGGAAAAATGTCTTCATTCAAAGGGTTGTCAAGCATTGGAACAGGCTGCCCTGGGAAGTGGTGGACTCAAACACGTAAATGTAGCACTGGGAGACATGGTTTAGTGGTGGACTTGGCAGTGCTGGGTTAAGAGCTGGACTCAGTGATTTTGGAAGTATTTTCTAACCCAAACCTATGATGCCTCTAGGGTGAAGAGAAGTGCAAACTGGCCAGAGAGGCCTTTCATTATCACACTGGAGTACAGTGATGGGGAGGAGGGAGAAGTATCATGACAAACCACAATGCTGCAAGAGGGCCTTAACTGCATATAGAAAATGATGTAAGTGCTCATTCTTTGCATTGGTGCTGCCTCTTTGGACTATCATATGTACATACACTTATCAGCTGACTGTGCACAAGCAGCATGAGACACAGAAAAGCCTAATCTGGCACCAGGTGGAGCCTGGAAGCAGCTTTGTTATATACACTGTTAAAATCCAATGCCTTTGTCTCTTGGGGTATTATAACACTTTAAAGTCCCAAACTGCATTCATTTGAATGTCTGTTCCCACATTTCTCTGGTATATGATTTTAATTGTTTCAATATTCTCCTAAAAGCTGAGGCAGGTAACTTCTCAGTGAACTCTCTTGCCTGCTTTTCAAGATAGCAAAGATGACTGATTAGTATGAAATTAAATTGTGCAACCATATTAAAACCTAGAGAATTTGTGGAGCGGATTATCTTTGTATTACCTTTCAATTTAGTTTGTGATTTCCTAAGTTTTAAAAAAAACCAAAAATAAAAAAGAAAAGCTAATAGTAATTTTAAAATTTTGTAAGAAGAAATAGACACACTAGATAACGGTAGAATTTTTCAGGGAAAAGTGGTTAGGACATTCTGAAAGGTTGAAATTTGATATCTGGATATTTAAACACTAAACAGTTCTGAAAATTTCAAGCCATATTTGTATGATAGGGTACCATTAGACAGATATTAATTAGATATAATCTAATTAGATATT
>NW_008668852.1:0-1718 GCF_000695815.1 Acanthisitta chloris
GCACCGCCCGACCGCTGCGCGCACCCCGTCTCGGCGTCTCCCTTCGGCTGTGTGTATCTGATTGTCAATTTTCTTTCAAAGTTTATTTTTATGAAAAAAAAAAGGCAAGAGGAAAATCTCGGGCTTCCAAAGATGTCTAAAAATTGATTTATGGTTAGTATAAAGACAACAGTATAAAAATAACAAAGGAGGCGGCAGCTGCTGCGCAGATTGCTATGGAGACCCTAATGAAATTAGCACTATCAGAGGGTTTCTAATTTTTTTCTTTTTGCGTTCTAAGCTTCTAATTTCTTTTCTATTTCAGATAGCCAGAGTGTATTTAAAAAAAAAAAAAAAAAAAAAAAAAAAAAAAAAAACCAAAAAACAGTTACATCTTGTAGATGTTTTCTGCTAGCTGCAAAATCCAAATTATACTTACACCCCCTCCAGCAGCAAATCCCCCCTGCCCATCCCTGGGTTCTCAGCCCTTACTAAGACACAACAACAGAACAGCAGCAGCTAAAACTCTGCACAAAAAATAGCCCACCGAAATAATAATATGTGCGATAGATACCCAGCCAATAAATAAATGTTAACCTCACCGAGGCTTTTGTATGCAGGATTTGATCTGAAACAAGATGGCCAAGAGCCCCGCTTTGTAGATCGCCTTCTCAAAGCGGCTGCGCTTCCAACTAAAGGTGGCTTCACCCGGCCGAGCCAGCTGCCAGCCAAGCCACCAAGGCAATCGAGCAGGGCCAGACGATTAGAAATAAATACTTTAAAAATACTTTCGATATTTTTTTAAGTGTAACGGCTCTTTGTGTGATGCCACAGTTTGTTTTACTCTATTAATGATTTACGACTTGCTGTCTTAATTAATCCTTACATAAACTACAAACACCAGCCACTGTTACAACTGTTCAAGACTACTCTCTCAACTAGCTCAGACCGATTATACTAAATAGGTGAAATGTAAGTCACCACGGACCTGAATCGCTCTCCCGAAGTATGGGTGAAGAAACTCTACAAATACCCACATAAATACATTAAGACGAGGATAAATAATCAGTGATACAAAAATGTCTCGCTTAAAATAATAAATACATATCATTTAGTCCAATGCGATCCTTACTTTACGGAAGAATTCATAAATTAACTTCTCTGAAATACGCTTACACGCGGGCGAATTCCCACGGCTCACGACTGGTCTAAAACACCTCAGCATGACGCGCTGCTAACACTACGGCATCTCTAAGACTTACCTTCAAGTACATCATTACCAGCTTATCAGTCCCTCGGTTGGCAGTATATTGCACTGTCATGCTTAAAACAGCTCTAAGAGAAAGGCTCCTGCTCACGGACCTACTCGGGGCTGCGGAAGAAAGAAGGGAGCTGCTAGGGGAGACAAATCCACTAATACTGTTGGCACTCGAGAGCACAGTAACACTGTCCCGTCAGAAAAGTGAGGTAATGGAGTGGGGAGCGGGCCCCGCCGGCTGCCACCCTGCTACAGATGCGTGAGCTTGGGCGCCTCCTGCATCCGTCCCTGAGAGGTGTGGTGAGAGGAAAGGTCTGTGTAGGTAGGGTGGGGGTCGCAAGGTCCGTGGTGGTGGCCGCCGGGGATCTGGGCGGCGCAGCTGTAGTCCACGCTGGCAGAGGAGGGGTGCTGCAGGTGCCCCAGGTTGAACATGGGGCCCGAGGCTGGCATCGAGTCCACGAAATTGCCGCCCACGTAGACG
>NW_008668853.1:0-13658 GCF_000695815.1 Acanthisitta chloris
AATGGAGAAAATAACCCTCATAGGCTCATGTGCTGGAAAGAGCATCAAAAAAAATCAGGAAGGAAAAGCACTGTGCTTTGGGCTATCACACAGAGGAGGGAGGGGAAAAAATCCAAGTCAAATCCTAAACTGCAGGTAGCCCAAGGGTAAGAAATTCTCTGTGTACACTAAATGAAAGTGTGGAGATATATAATGCTCAGAAGTGCATGTCTAGCAGATCTATATGTTCTCAGTACACAGACTTTGCTGCCAGCAATTCTACTGACGTATTTAAGACCAGTTTGGTGATCACTTATATTCTTTCTGGAAAGTTCATTGAGCTGCAATATCACCTCAGTGATAATGGTAAGTGGAAATGTTAACTAAAAAAATATGTAGTGATATGGTGTTGATGTTTATAAAGCACTGCTCTCTAGACAAATAAAGATATCAATAGGAGTCTCATATAATAAATATTGTTTGCTAGACTATGGGTAAAACTTTTTACACAATTTTCCTTACATTAGAAATTCATTCCAAAAATTTGGATGTTTGTTACCTTAAAATATGCTGAAAGCTTTTCTTTTAGAGATAAAAGAGTAATCCTCCAGCATCAGATGCAACTTTTCAACACTTCCAGGGATGGTGACTCCACCACCTCCCTGGACAATCTATTCCAGTACCTGAACACCCTAACAGGGAAAACATTTTCCTTACATCTAATCTGACTCTCCCCTGTCTCAGCTTATGACCATTCCCTCTAGTCCTCTCCCTGCAGCCATGGCAGGAGAGACATCCCCCACCTCTCTCCAACCCTGTCAGTTAGTTGTAGAGAGCCATGAGGTCACCCCTGAGTCTCTTCTCAAGGCTAAACAAACCCAATTCCCTCAGCCCTTCCTCATGCCACATGTTTTCCAGACCTTTTCTGCCCTCGTTGCCCTTGACTGAACTCACTCCAGTGCATCAATGTCCTTTTTTTGCAGTGAGAGGCCCAAAACGGAACACATCACTGAGCTGTGACCTCCTCAGTGCCCAGTCCAGGGGGATGAGCACTGCCCTAGTCCTGCTGCCACACTGTTCTTGCTCCAGGCCAAGATGCCCTTGGCCTTCTTGGCCACCTGTGCACACAGTTGGCTCACACTGAGCTGCTGCCACCAGCACTGCCAAATCCCTTTCTGACAAACAACGTTCAAGCCACACTTCCCCCAGCCTATAGTGCTGCATGAGCTTGTTGTGTCCCACGTTCTCCTTCCATGTGGGAAGGAAATCCAATTTCCATCTGGAGTTAGCATTTTTTTTCACATATCAAAGTCTATGACGTAGGTTAGAAGTTCATGGGAGTTCAGGCTTCCTCAGTGCCAGAGCCTGTGGAACTACATCCTTGTTTGGAGTGATTTTTTACTTTGTTCTAAGATTGATCCATAGTGTAGTTGACACTGATAATGGAGTAAGGCAGAATTACACATAGCAGTCATGGGAAAGTGCCTATTCTGTGGAGCATCTTGATGTGCTGTGTTTGTCACTTGAGCTGAATGCTGAAGCACATGATATACTTGCAATGTCTGATTTACTTCAAAGAGCTAAACTTCATCAAACCTTGTCTATTTTACGAACTACTACATTTCATTTGTTGACACTGATAATGGAGTAAGGCAGAATTACACATAGCAGTCATGGGAAAGTGCCTATTCTGTGGAGCATCTTGATGTGCTGTGTTTGTCACTTGAGCTGAATGCTGAAGCACATGATATACTTGCAATGTCTGATTTACTTCAAAGAGCTAAACTTCATCAAACCTTGTCTATTTTACGAACTACTACATTTCATTTGAAATGTTGTGTATATTTGCATTGTCTGATTTACTTCAAAGACCTAAACGTCATCAAACCTTCTGTATTTTACGAACTACTACATTTCATTTGACTGGAAATGTTGAAGGCTAATAACATGTTCTCAGGCTACAGGATTGCAATCAAAGATGAGATCATGAACACTGAAGAGTTGTTACCTAGAGAAAACTTTGAAAATTGTTGGACTGAAACATTATTTCTCTTCAAGCCATCAAATCTTCACTTGAAGACAGTGAGGGAAGATGAATTCACTTTTTTTCCCTGGTGTTTAGATTGTTTCCGATTTGAATGTGACTGAATTTTTCTGTTAGATTTGGAAGATCTTCAGGAATTTAGCATTACACTTATCTTTGCATCAGTTGATATGATTTTATCAGCAGTAGTTTTGTTATTTCTGTATCACTGAAGAAGATACTGATTAGCATCTGCTGTATTGGCAGACCCTACAGAATTTCCATAGAAAAAAGGTATAGGCTGGTATTTTTAAAGTGATTTTTTTCACTGGATGTTATCAATATGTTGGAATTAATAATCCTTCATAGATTGTGCTGGTTTTGATGAGAGTTTTACAGGCACATTTCTCAGATTTGGGAATGTGTAATGAAAACTAAAGACAACAGAATTCCCTTCCAAAATATAGAGAAAAAAACCTCTTAGGAATTTCAAAACTGTAAGTGCAGTAAGTGCAGATTTCTCTTTTCTTTTTTGGATTCAGTCTAAGAATTGGATTTCATCCCAGATTACCCATACCCCAAATGAAATCCCTTACCATATTGTAGTCATCCTTAAAAGGGTCTCAATACCTCTTCTTTGCTTTGTATATAGAGCTAAATATTCACTAAGAGGGACAATGTCCTCTCTGATGAGAAATTCTAATTTTGCAACTGTTTTTGCCACAAAATGCCAAAGCTTTTTGCATTGTGGTGCATTTTTTTCAGAGACAGGAAAGCCTTTCCTAGTTGATTTCAGTAAAAGCACTGACTGATGATCTCCACTGACTTTTTGGAGGTTTATCAGTTGGATGATTAATTCATTACTCATACAGATGGCTAATTTTTTTAATTGGAATTTTAGATGTCAATACTTAACTATTCAATTATACTTCTGTGGTTATCTTCATCAATCAAACTTGTAATTGCAATCAAAATGAAATGTTTTTTGTTTGACAAGACCTATTTTCATTCTAGCCACACCAAGTGACATTAAATGTACTCTTATCATTTAATTCACTCTTACCTGCATCTTGTTCCAATCACTTTATAACAGCCAAGGCAAGGGGCATGATTAAGAAATGATGAGTTACTTTATTACACCAAATAGGAAACATGATGCAATAGAGGGTGAAATTGCTTAGAACAGAATGCAATGTACTGAAAGACAACATGACTCTTTCATGGTCTCATCCACATTTTCAGAAATAAAAAAAAAAAAAGACCACCACAAGCAAGAAAAATATCTTGTAAATGATACTGTAAATTGTATTCATTTTTGGGACAGAAATTTGGTATTCTAAAAGCAACTGCATAGGAAATGTATCAAAGAGCATAAAAAGACTTTTCATCTCCAGTTTTCATATTGGGCTGATTAGATTATTTTTCACTGCCTTGTTTGTTAAGTGGTGATAAAGCAGAAAGCAACACCTCAGTGCCCCTTGGTTTTCAGCATGCCCTCAATTTTATTATGCTTTGATATGTAATAGTTCTTTGCTGATATGATTCTGTATAGCTCACATAAATGGGTTGCTCAGATGAATTAGCTGCTTTAAATCACTTAGTAATCTAGGCTGAAATAGATCAGTTACAGAGTGATCAAACATCACAATACTCCAGCCACGTTGCCTGACATCCTACCATCTAACTTTTTGTAACAGTCATAGAATTACAGAATCATAAAATTTAGGGGTTGGAATGGACCTTAGAGACTATCTAGTTCCAACCCCTGCCCTGGGCAGGGACACCTCACTAGATCAGGTTGCTCAAGGCTCATTCAACCTGGCCTTGAACACTGCCAGGGTTGGGGCAGTTCTAATGTCTCACCACCCTTATAGTAAAAAGCTTTTTTTCTAATATCTAACCTAAACTTCCCCTCCTTCAGTCTGAACCCATTACCCCTTGTCCTGTCCCTGCAGCCCCTAACACAGAGTCCCTCTCCAGCTCCTTGTAGGCCCTTCAGAGATTGAAAAGTTGCTCTGAGGTCTTCACACAACCTTCTCTTCTCCAGGCTGAACAGCCCCAACTCCCTCAGCCTGTCCTCACAGGGAGATGCTCCAGTGCTCTGAGCAACTTTGTGGCCTCTTCTGCACTTGCTCCAACACTTCCATGTCCTTCTTCTGTTGAGGACACCAGAACTGTGTGCAGTATTCCAGGTGAGGTCTCACAAGTCCAGCTATTAATGTCCATCCTGACTTTCTAAGGCAGTGCACAGTAAAGGAAAAGATGTAAAGTCTCTGCACAGCTATTTCCTGACAGAATCACAAGTTCTTTCATTCTCTGTATCTCCCATTTTCCTGCAATAGTCTAAAATGATCAACTTACATCACACCAGGAGATGGACAGGAAAGTTTCATTTCTTTTAGCTAGAGAAAACTAACTTCTCCACAACACAAATTTTCTGTAAAACCATGGGGTTTTTGTTGATCATCTAAAAAAAATAAATCTGTTAGGAATGCTTCAACACTTCTCTTTGCTAGATTTGGAATGTCAGCTCCAGTTCAGCATTCTCCTGGTTCTCCTCCTGTTAGTGGAATTGCACAACATCTGTTGGTTAGGTGTTTAGGGTTCTGCCCCCAGGCAGTGTGTAATCAGTGTTCCCCAGATGGATCACAACTCCCACAGTACCACAGAGTAGCCTTTGACTGAACCATGTGAAGAGCTGTGAGTGTCAGCACGTTATGAAAGATGAAGTCCTGACACTGAGCACTGCTTATGAAGTAGATTATGAGCTGGTGATAGCACAGCTCCTGTGAGACCATGTGGGATGACAGATAATCCAATTTAATGTCAAACTGACTCATAACACAATATTTAGCTATTTCTGAATCAGAGACTTTCTGAACTTTTTGATGAGAAAAAGAAAAGTCAATATTTTGGCATTAATTTGGAACTAGAAGTTGCTTTTCCAGAGGATTAGAAACTCAAACTTTTTCTATATTATTTTTGCAGTATAATGTGATGCTTAAAGGCTACAAAATCCTACTGAAAAGGCCACCTGACTCACAGACTACCTTAGATCATCTTATTCCCTCCTTCTCCATCATCCCACTAAATGTTTTTTTGACATTGTCTTCCTCCTACTCCTTAAGTGTTGAATTTTGCAGTATCAGGAATCATTCCTTTCTTCCTTCCTTTCCTTCTTACCTTGACAAAAAGACCTTTGGTCACTCAAAGTCACTCAACCATGTTTGAAACACTATTGAGGGAAAATACCAGTCTAGGTGAAGAATTTTTTTCCTCTTTCAAAGACAAGATGGACTTAATTCAAAACTGCTATATCCATTTTGCTTCCTAACCAGCATCTCCTAGTGGGAACCTGAGCTTCTGAGGTAAGTCCCAATTTAAACTGGTAGAAGGGGTTGGGACTAGGTGATCTATAAGGTCCATTCCAATGCCTAAAATTCTATGATTCCATGATAAATGATAAATGAACTACTGCACACAGAAAAGAATTAGTACAGCAGAATCACAGAGAAAGGGTCCAACGAGTCAGAATTTGCTGCAGGATAATGACAGTCAAAGTAACCTGACTTTCTGCCCAAACCAGCACACATGGAAAGACATAGTAAAGTTTTATTCAGACTTCTGGAACAGCAGTTAGAAATTTTCTGACGAAAGATATCCTAGTTGGTTTTGCAGTTCTCCAAGGCCAAGAAGCAAGGCAGGAAGCACAGACTGTCCTGGTTGGTGGCTGGGTATGACTGGGGGAAGGAGGGAGGGAAGGAGCAGTGTGTCTACATGGCTAAAGCACCACTATGCAAGAGGTCCCCATGGTTACACACAACCTTCTCATGCCTATCATTTCAACAGGCTGATTAAACCCGAGGCCTTACACACCAGCTGCCTAGGGGCATGACAGTTGCTCAGCAGCTGCTGTCTCAGGCACTGAGAGTTGAGTTTCCAAGGCTCATTGTCAAAGCATCAACATAAAAGTGAGAAGCCTTCAAGGTGTTTTATCCCATCTATATTATCTTATCTCTGATCTTTGCACACTACACATCTCTATGGCTGTGCGTATATCTCTCCTAAATCAAGCATCACGGATGGAAATAGAGTTGAAATTAAAGCTCCCCTCAAAAAGAAGAAAAAAGCAGCTGCCTGCAGATATCCATAGGCAATGGGTGTGCATATCCTCCTTTTGAACAAAAACAACCACAACATCAATTCTGATGGATCATGTTTTTCCAGTCTCCTGTCTGTGTCTTCCCATATGGGAAGCAAGTTGTGTTAGGCTTCCCTCTGTGGTATTTTATGTAAAACATTTGGGACTCCATCTAATAAGAAGCTCATTTTAGTGGAGGTTGAGAGCATTCACCACCTCAGTGAATCTCTTTGGTTCTGCTTCTACCTTTTACTCGTAAGAAGCTCATTTTAGTGGAGGTCGAGAGTATTCACCACCTCAGTGAATATCTTTGGTTCTGCTTCTACCTTTTACTCTGGGAAAGTGGGAGAGAAAAACTGTTTAATAATCTGTTCCATTAGGTATGTTAAAAGGGAAGTGTGGAAAATTGAAAATGCCAAGAAACAGAATCTGATTTTTTATTATATTTACACCTATTTTCACATTTTTTTCACCTGTGAAACTAAACTGGGATTCTGTCACAGTACCATTTTTTAGTTTTTCATTTCAGGTTTGCATTATGGAAATAATAGAGTTCAGACTGGCAAGGCAATATTCTTCTCATTTCTGTGTTTTCTGTAAGGGGTGAGAAGAAGTCCTGACACATAAAGAGACTTAACTCCATACTTATTTAACACAGAATCACAGAATCAGTTAGGTTGGAAAGGATCACAGTGGGTCATCTGATCCAACCTCCTACTCCAGCAGAGCCACCCTAGAGCTCATGGCTCAGGGCTGTGTCCAGATAGTTCTGGAATATCTCCAGTGAGGGAGAATCCATGAACTCTCTGGGCAATCTGTTCAGTGCTCAGTGACTGCACAGGAAAGAAGTTCTTCCTCGTATTCAGGTGGAACTTCCTGTGCATCAGTTTTTGCTGTTCCCTCTTGTTTTATTGGTTTCCACCACTGAGAAGAGTCTGATGCATCATCTTGGCACTCTCTGTTCTTGTACTTGGATCCATTAATGAGGTCTCTCTCAGACATCTCTTCTTGAGACTGAACAGGCCCAACTCCCTCAGCCTTTCCTCATCACTCAGGTGCTCCAGTCCCTGGAGCCCTATATGAACCATATGAAAATTACCTGCACATCTTCCCTCTCAAGTACATAATATTCTGAGATCCATAATGCAGCCTTATGAATGATTTTTGTAGTATCTAATATTCTTCTACATGCTAATGCTTTGATGGGATATGTTAAATCCTGCACCTGAGGAGGTATAGCCCTATGCCCCAGTATATGCTGGAGGCTGACCAGCTGGAAATCAGCTCTGCAGGGAAGGGATGGGGATCGTGGTACACAACAGCTAGAACATGAGACACCAATGTGCCCTTGCAGCAAGGAGAGTCGACAGCCACTGCACTGCCAACAGGATAAGGAAACAATCCTTCCCCTCTACTTAGCACCAGTGAAACACCTCTGGAGTGCTGTGTCCTGGTGTGCCTCCCCAGTACAAGGGACAGACAGGAGAGAGTCCAGCAAAAGGCAACAAAGATGGTTAAGAGATTGAAGCATCTTTCCAATGGGGAGAGGTTGAGTTGGGCTTGTTCAGCCTGATGAAGTGAAGGCTTGGGCATATCTGGTCAATGTGTGTAAATACCTGATGGGATGATGTAAGAGGGCAAAGACTCTTCCCAGTGGTGCTGAGACAATGGACACAAACTAAACCACAGGAGGTTCTATTTAAATGTAAGGAAAAACTTACTGAACCTCTGGGTGTGACTTGCAATCCAAGTGTACCTTGTGACGATGCAGATAGAGCAAAAAGGAACTGTTAGTTATTGCAGTGGTTTCTTAGAGGAAGATCTCAGTTATACAACCAAGAGCATGGCTATGTTATTGACAGGAAAAGAGTAAGATGCTCCTGAAAAAAAAATAATCTACGATGGGAAGCTATTATTCTCTGAGCATGATCAGTGGAGATGAACACTGTGTAGCATAATTATTTGTGTACCTAATATTGTCGTTGCATGTTGTATATTCTTCTATCTGTTGCATTTAGCTGTGTTGGAACATACTCTCAGGAAGTGCTTTCACCAGAATTTAACCTGGTCATGTTGGGGACCAGGTCCCATCTTCTGTAGTTCCCACATTTCCTCTGGTGCCACTGGTGCTTGGCAAGCTGTAAGTGTTGGGGAGACAACAGGTTGGGGAATCAGGGGGTGCTGCAATTCCCTGATTTAAATCAACTAGAACTGCACTTGAATACAATGCCCTAACTCTTTAAAGTCATGTTCAGTTGTATGTCAGTCTGAACAACACAATTTGACACCAATAAAGATTGAGCAGGCAGGAAAGTTGACACATGATATAAAGCCAGTCACAGTCCTTCTTATAAACTGTCATTGCATGCTGGTATGAGGAATGAACCAAGTCTTGTTTTCCTTCAGCTGTCTCTGACCTCTCCTTGCCTTTCTGTCAAGACTTTTCCAGCCCATAGTTCTCTCACAGGATCTGTATACTTTATAGCTAAGCCATGCTTGCTTATGTATAAAAATGAACAGTAATGCAATGCAATATATAATTTTGTATTGCGATTTTTCTAAAATAAATTACTCACAAATATGCTTTGAGTTTTTGCTTTGGTTTCATTTTGGGGTTTGTGGGGGTGTTTTTGCATTGTTTGTTTGGTAGTAGCCAGGAAATGTTAGGTCTTAAAGGAGTAAAAGGTGAACTCACATGTTTATCTTCCAGATACCTTTTTATGTTGTGTCTTCTGTACCTTCATAAACCAAAATCCCACTTTCTCCAAAGCAGGCTGAACTGGAATTTGACTGTAGGCTACTTAGATTTTGCAGAATTCATGCTCTGAGATTCATGTTGCAGAAACAAACCAGCATAAACAAATATTTTATTACCATGAAAAGAAAGGCTATAATGTCTCATGTCTCTTTGCTATGTGCTCAGTGCTAAATTGTCACAGTCCCTGCTCTACCCTAAGGAAAATTAGGAAAATTAGTTCTCTTTTGCTGGTGACAGGACTTTCCCTCATAAGAACAGAGTCATGATTTTTTATGAATTTGTTTCTTTGTTTTGACATCTAATAAGGGTGAACTTCATTGCAGTGGAAATACAAATGGGAGATGTCTCCTCTACTTGGCTTGTCCTCATCCCGACCCCCCAAGCATGTCAGAAATGAATATCTTTGAACTTTTGGCTCTTTGTTAAGTTTGGTAGGAACTGGCTCCAAGTTCATGTGTTTTCAAGGATAGATACATAGATGAACACACAGAGGCAAGGTCACATAAGCCTCTTCCTCTGAAAATGAAGCTGAGCAAGAGATGAACCTTGATGCACAAGAAACAGCATCTTTAGATACTGATCATTATGACTGGAATAATCCTAATGGCCATGTGAGGATTTACCTTGAGAGCTTTGAGAGGAAGGAACTGATAGTACCTGCCTAAAGAGGAGAAATCTGAGGTTAGGCTAGTCCAGGTTGCAAAGCATGCTGTGAGAAAAAGGCAAATGAGAAGTGGATGAAAGTACCATTTCCTTTGTTCTTTGCTAGACTTTCACAGAAAGACAAAGCATAGTGAGAGAAACTCTTCTGAGGCTGGATCTCTCCCACTTTTTCTTTCCTGTGAGGAAAGTGAAAAAGGCCACTTTCTCTATTTACAGTCTTCTCAAATCACTTCAGATCTACCTATATATCTGTGTGTGAGTGGCTTGTGGAGTAAGAGATACCTGCCCACACATGCCAATATATGCATGTGCACAGTCAGGCTTACATACAAGCATGTGCTTTGCTTTCCTGTGCCAAATATTGCCAGTGACAGATTGCCACTAAAGACTGACGAAGCAAAATGATGATGAACAGCCACAAAGAATATGTTGGCTCATTCTCTTTTAAGCTAGTGTTTGATGTTCTGCAGATTTTCAGTTTGTCTTTTTACTGAATTTGTTATTACTAATAACATTAAATTCAATGCAGTTTTCAGGTATATATTTAAGAAGATATCCTAGAGGTATTCTCCCTATAGTGTCAAGGATGGTATGGAACAAAAGGACCTTATTTTTTAAGACCACAGAGTATTTGAAGTTGGAAGGGACCCATGAGAGTCATTGAGTCCAACTCTTGGCCCTGCACAGGACATCCCTGACAATCACACCCTGTGCCTGGGAGCATTGTCCAAAAGCCTCTTGAGCTCTGTCAGCCTTGGGGCTGTGACCAGTGCTCTGAGGAGCTGTTCAGTGCCCAAACACCTCTGGGGGAAGAACCAGTTTCTAACCTCCAGCCTAACCCTCCCCTGACACAACTTCAGGCCATTCCCTCGGGTTCTCTCCCTGGTTGCCAGAGAGAAGAGGTCAGAGCTGCCCCTGCACTTCCTTCCCTGAAGAAGTTATATATAAAGAGATGAGGTCTCCCCTCAGTGTCCTCTTCTCCAGGATGAACAAATTATGTGACCTCAGCCACTCCTCATGTGGCTTCCCCTTAAGGGGAACAGCTACTGCATACACACAGTTTAGTGGTCCAACCCACAAAGTTACTTACAACATAGGGCCTGGATTCATCATTTTCCAGGGATGGAGACTGGTGCTCCTGCCACATTGCTAGGGCAAGGGATGAAAACTCCAGGCTGAGCAGAAATGGGGCTCCTGGACCTGTGGGTATGGAATATACCTCTCCTCGATCTATGCTCAAAGACTGTGAAGCCTATTAGGATCAGATCTGTAGACCTGGTGCCCAGAACCTGATAATCCAAACTGCTGATGTACCAGAGGACTTTACAACAGACTAGGTGTAGTTTGGGGGTGTGAACTGACTGTGCTTTAGCAGCTAGAGCACGTCCTGCACTTATGAAGCTCATCTCCCACTTTAATATCATCTGAAAGAAGTCCTGTTCCTTTGTCTTGAGTCTGCTTTGCATTCTGAACCGGAGTATGGCAAGTGGATACGATCTGGAGATTTGCTTAAAAAATACACTCCTGATTTAAAGTGAAATGCTAAAGTAGACCACTCAAATCCCTCTTTAGCTTTCTCCCACCAGAGCTGTATCTCTGGCAATTTCCTCATGAAGGAGAACAGATACAGCTTTGAGCAGATTCTCTAGTTTCTCTTATCTCGGTTACCACTCGTAGTCAAACTTCAGCAATACCATAGAAAAGTACTGAGAAAACTGATGCTGAAGTCACACTAATGCAATTTCTGAGACCTCTTGTGCTACTCAGACAATGCTAGGCTCTTTGGTGTGAATATCTCCAACAGACAAACCAGTCAGAAACACAGTAGGAAGCAGAAATACTTAACAATGATGGTAAAGTCGGGGGCAGACACAAGTGATATCTATTCCTTGCTAAAGGTTGAAACTGCTGCCACCTTTAAACCTTTTAGCTAAGACTTCAAACTTAAAAAGTGAAGGTGTGTGCACAATGGCCCTCAGAGGGTCCTAAATTCTGTGAGTCTCCTGAAGTTCACCTTCACAGGTGGAGGTAAGGTGTCATCCTGCTCACTTGGCATCCCTCTGCCAGACCTGCAATCCAACAGTGATCCATCTGGGTGGGTTGGTTTGCAGGCAGAGTGACTAACTTGTCTTTTCCATCCCTATGTAATTTATCTGAGTCACAATGAACTTTCTGAGTTTGGCCCAGAAACAAGGCAAAGATTTGGGCCAGCTCCTTCTCCTGCAGGGGGTGGCTCACCTTTACTCATTTTCAACCTATGAATTCATTAATGGATCCAAATATAACCAGTGACCTTCTGTGACAGATGGTGAATCATGTCTTACTTCCAGTGCATAAATTAACATTTTAAAAGGCTTTTTAAAATATTGTTGACTTTAGTAAGTGAAACATAATAACAAGGATTTGCTGAAGTCTGATGCTGTATGTCTGGATGTATTGAGAATTCATTGTCTGGGGGGAAATCTCTTATTATTGTGCCATTAACAAGGACATTGCAAGCTGCCATTTGTTTTAGAATGATGCATGGTTTATGGTGTTGAAACTGCCATCACAGAAAAGTCACAATGATTTGCCTTGAAGATGATTTATGAATCATGGCTCGAGAGGAAGTAATTTCTCTCACATAGCTAGTTGGAGCTCAGTTCCCTTAGTGTTTGCTTTCATCAGAAAAGGTATTCCTAGTTCTCAAAATGTTGACCTGGAACCTCCTAAATCCACTCCTTTGAGTTAGTAAGAGTATAGATTTTTCTTGTTAATTTGAGTATAAAGAGGTTAGTTAAGCTGTCTTTCAGCCCATATTTTTTTCATATCATGTTTAAGCAATATTACCAAAACATAGCAACACACAATGCCCTAGATAAGATGTAGAAAACTGGGAGGACCTTAAGTTACATATCTGAGCGTGAGCATGAAGTAGAGGATCCAGTAAACAAATGTAAATGTAATGTAAATGTAAATTCAAATGTAAATGTAAATGCCTTGCAGCATTTTCTCTCCCCCTGAAAAATAAGTTGCATTTGCACAATAAGAACAATACACACAGACTAAGCCCTAACCAGCTATTCAAACCACAGGGCACAAGTGTTATATAGAGCTACTATAATTTTATTATGTCTTTTCTCCATTTATTTCATATATGGGATAATGCTCATCATTGTCATCTCTCATACTGGAACAGCAGTCTGCTAAATTTGAGCACCAGTGAGAACAGGACACAACTAAATGCACATTCTTGTCCTTCCCTCACTTCTTTTCCAGCTGCAGGTGGGAGGATCTTTCTCTTGGATACAGAGAAGTGGCTTGATCAGACCTGCACTCTTTTCCTTTGACTGAACTACATATATGTCTGAGACACCAAGATATTTTCATGAGCTGTTGGTACGTGAAGCCTGCAAGAAGCACGGAGGATGTTGAGTTATTTATAGCTAAATAAAGCAACTCAAGCAAAAAAAATGTTTTTGGATGGATGCAAAACTATTCAGTTCCTCTTTTCATCCTACACCTAAATTTAGAAAACTGAAATTCTAACAGTGAGCTTGGAGATCTCATTGCTCTGCAAAGCAAGAAATCCCAGTAGAACTGGAGTACATTATACACTGTATATAACACATGAAACACTCAACAAATCTTCATAAATTCTTACATTCCTTTTCCTCTGTAAGAGAAGCACATCCAGGCCACGTTGTCAGGATGTCAGTCTAGAGGAGGCCACAAAGTTGCTCAGAGCACTGGAGCATCTCCCTGTGAGGACAGACTGAGGGAGTTGGGGCTGTTTAGCCTGGAGAAGAAAAGACTGTGTGGAGACCTCAGAGCAACTTTCTATTATCTGAAGGGCCTACAAGGAGCTGGAGAGGGACTCTATGTTAGGAACTGCAGTGATAGGACTATGGGGTAATGGATTCAAACTGAAGGAGGAGAGGTTTAGGTTAGATATTGGAAAAGGACTCTTTGTTAGGAACTGCAGTGACAGGACAAGGAGTAATGGGGATAAATTGAAAGAGAGGAAATTTAGATTAGATATTAGGAAGAAGTTTTTCCCTGTGAGGGTGGTGAGACACTGTCCCAGGTTGCCCAGGGAGGCTGTGGCTGCCCCA
>NW_008668853.1:13672-19394 GCF_000695815.1 Acanthisitta chloris
CAGGTTGGATGAGCCTTGAGCAACCTGATCTAGTGAGGAGGTGTCCCTGCCCAGGGCAAAGGGCTGGGACTGGATGATCTGTAAGGTCCATTCCAATCCTTAAATTCTATGATTCTATGATTCTATGCTGAACAGAAAAGGACAAGATCTAACCTAAGACAGTTTTGTGCTGTTATTAGTAAACATGAAGTAATGACAGAATATTTCAGTCTTTTGTGGATTACAGTGTAATTACACTAAGCAGATCTAAAAGTAATTAACTGGTAAACTGCAGAGCTGTTTAGAAGATGGAAAAGTCATATATTCATCTCATAATCACACAGATACCACATGAAAATTAATTACCATGTAATTATATGGTCAGTATTTACCATGTTCAAACAGTATTTATGCCCCTTTAATTTGAAGTGCCAATTTATTTTCAAATATTAAATTACCAAACCTCCTGTGACTGTGATCTAAATCTAGAGTGGTCATCACTGTGTGTGGCAAAGCATGTAAGAAAAAAAAGTCACTGAGTGCTGAATGACCCAGTTCACTTTCTACACGCACAAGGAAAAAAAAATTAATTCTGGCTGATGGAATTTCACAGTGTGCCTCTTTTGGATTATTTTTTCATGTGCTCTCTAAAATATTTCTGTTTTGACAGACCTAAGGGTTTAATCTAGTCTAGTTCAAGACAGCAATTAAGTGTATGCTCAAACCCAGCTAATCTGCTTGAAGATAGGAGGTTTAGAACATACTTTAGGGTCAGGGCAGGATTCAGTGCTGTGTTGCACAGGAGTAAGTCATGGCTCTGAGCTGATGTTTTCTCTGAGGTAGTACAGTGATTTTCAGCAGTGTTGGCAAAATTTAATCTTCTGCTCCAGAAAGGCAGTTCAGGTTTTGACTGACCCTGGGTTGCTCCTGCTTGAAGAACTGGTGAAACAGAAGAAAGGGGACAGAGATGGATGAGGAGCTAAGGCAGAAATCCTGGGGAAACCAGCTTGCTGTTTCAGTTGCAACAAGAGGGATGGCAATGGCACAGCATGGGGTTTGATGCTTTTATGGGGGCTGGAGCACCTAGCAGTGGCCTTCACCTTTCAGCCTCTCCTGGGTGACAGCAGCAAAGAAAGCTGATTTTTTTCAAGGCTGTGAAATAGCTATCATGAGCAGTGAGCCATATGCAGCTCATTCTCCTCAGCAATGTGCTGCTCAGGGTGTCTGCCTGCTTTGCCTGGGCCTTGGGTCTGCTCTGTTTGCCTGAAGTGAGAGATATTTTTGCTTCACATTGGAACAGTACAGTGGCTTTGTACATGAGATCCTGAGTGATGGCCTATTACCCTGTCTTGGCATTGGAAAGTAGAAGCTTCTTTTGGGGCTGAGTGAAAAACAGGCTCTGCTGTTTTCAGTTTTCACTGAAATTTAATTGCTGTGAGAATGTGTTTACAATAAGAACATCTGCCCTATAGTAATTTCTCTAAGACCATCAGCTACCACAGGTATTTGCAAGTTGATAATAACCAATCTTTCATCAACACTTTGGGTGACAGAACAGAAAGACTTGGCCTGTCCAGAAAAAACACTTGAAAGTCAGTACAATAGCAACACAGAGCAAATCATTGACTTGGATCAAATAAAACCTAACAAACTAAAGTGGGAAAGTCTATAATATTATCTCTGAATCTTTTTAAGGCTTCCTCCTGCTCCCTGTTTTTCACACCTGTTAAAAAAGTCATGTACCTCTTGAAAAATACTCTACACAGGTGAAAATCTGATGACTGCATGCAATGCAAGGCAGCAGAGAATAAGGAGAGTACCTTTCCAGAATCCTGAACCAGAAATGCAAAGGTTCATCACTGCTTATTCCTTTAAGGCAACGTATTATTGTTGACCTCTCTTTTATATCTACATCCTCCAGAGTTACTGAAGGGCAGGTATGAGATATACAGAAAATTCAGACCAAGATCTATGTGAAATGCTTGGCTACTCCTAAACTCTCTTGATCCTTGGGAGCTCACATTCCAGGTCTTGATCTGAAATCCTCTACTTTCAATAACTGCAAAATCAAAGGCTAGAGAGGATTGTTATTTTCCAGAGGCAGCTAGAAGTGGTATCATCCCTGAAGCTCCACCTTAATATAGTTCACTTCACATTTTGCTCTTTTTGACTTGTATTTTCTTTATTGTCTCTTTTTCTTGGACACATCTTTTGAGCATTTTTTTTTTTTTTAGATTATAGAAGTAGCTATGTGAATGGTATTATTCATCATCTTTTGAGTAGCTTATGAAGACATCTATTCAAACACATGGGTAGGTCATCATTTTTGTGCTGACAGCATGAAAGGAGGTACAGTGCTGGGCTAGAAAGCTAAACTTTGTATGGATATTCATGGTTTCATATTTTTTGTTGAAAAGAGAAAGAATGAAAGACACCCCCCACCACCAGGCAATTCAGAATGTATGAATACAGAGTGTCTTTTGCCCTTTACTTTTTCTACTCAGAGTCTTGCAATCTCCACATTCAATGCTCTCCTGTCAAATGAGATACATTTTTCATGCTGGCAACCAACAAGCATGGGGCATCAAATCCTTATATAAAATCAATAACTTTGCTCAAGTTAGACCCAAATTAATTGATTTTGCTTACTGCCTATGGTTCCAAACTCTCCTAGCTCTCAGTGGGGGATTTGTTTATATAAGGCCTATTGTGTGTCCTCTCCTTTGCCTCTCACCATTTTAATTTTTCTCTGCTCTGAAATTCTAAGTTATTAAGCCACTAATTTCTTCTGCTTTTCTACACTGGACGAAAGAATGTTATGTTTAAAAAACCAAATGCTGCTCATTAATCATCAATAGGCTGAGAAAATGGCTTCCAATTAGCTCTAACCATGAGCAATGAGTGGGATAGAAAGAATTCTTTGAAATGACATTGTGGCTTTTAAATATAAACACTTGTTTATTCAAAAAGTACTCGGGGATTTATCAGAATGACTGTGTTTTAGGAGTTCTTACACTAGGGAAATTATTTATTTACCTTGTTCTATTCATCACAAGCTGATCAGGGGGTAGAAGCTGTCCAAGTTTTGTTTTCTGAGTGAAGTTTAGGAGGATCATATCATATATTCATCTGGTTGTACTGACAGAAATCCAAAGAGATTGCCAGTTGAGGAGTTTCATTAGATTTACAGCAGTACAAAGAGCAGAACTGAGGGTAAGATGGTGCATCTGTATCTGTATGTCTAGGGAAGATATTTGTCAAATGGTGTACAGTATGAACCAGAATATTCACGTACTGATGACAAGCTAACAGATGTGGACTAGAGGGAATGGCCTTGAGTTGAGCCAGGGCAGAGTCAGATTAGATGTTAGGAGAAATGTTTTCCTTGTTAGGGTGTTCAGGCACTGGAATAGATTGCCCAGGGAGGTGGTGGAGTCACCACCCCTGGAAGTGTTTCAGAGGCATCTGGATCTGACACTGGAGGATCTGGTTTAGGGTTTAGGGGTTCCAGCAGTGACAGGTTAATGGTTGGACTTGATGATCTTAGAGGTCTCCTCCAACCTTGATAGTTCTATGATTCTACACTTAGAAAAATCAATAATTTTGAAGCATATATCTCAGTTTCGAATTATCTGTTCAAATTGTGTCATAATTTAGCCACAGTCAGCAACAAACCACACAGAGAGAATTGGATAAGTAAAAGCAAGAGAATTTGTGAGATGAATACAGACAGTTTAATAGGTAAAGCAGTCTCCTCCAACCTTGATAGTTCTATGATTCTACACTTAGAAAAATCAATAATTTTGAAGCATATATCTCAGTTTCGAATTATCTGTTCAAATTGTGTCATAATTTAGCCACAGTCAGCAACAAACCACACAGAGAGAATTGGATAAGTAAAAGCAAGAGAATTTGTGAGATGAATACAGACAGTTTAATAGGTAAAGCACATGCACTCCCTGTGAGATGAGATACAGACAGTTTAATAGGTAAAGCAAACCCCATGCACTCAAGCAAAGTGACCCAGGGAATTCATTCCTCACTTCCCATGGGCAGGAGATGTTCAGCCATCCCCAGGACAGCAGGGCCCCATCACTTGTAGCAGTTCCTTGGGAAGACAAATGATATCACTCTGGAGATTCCTCCTTTCCTCCTTCTTCCCCCAGCTTTACATGCTGAACATGACACCCTGTGGTGCTGGATATCCCCTTGGTCAGTTGGGGTCAGCTGTCCTGGCTGTGTCCCCTCCCAGCTCAGTGCACCTCCAACCTCTTTGCTGGTGGAGAAGCAGAAAAGGCCTTGACACTGTGCACACACTGCATAGCAGTAGTGAAAACATCCCTGTGTTATCAACACTGTTTCCAGCACAAATCCAAAACACATCCCATGCTAGCTGTGAAAAAAATGACTACATTCCAGCTCAAATGAGCAGAAACTGAAATTTGGTTAAGCATGTAAACTGGGACAAGTTAAAAATGAAGACAAGCATGTATTTGGGTATTCTTGACTGATTAAATCCATACTTGTGAAGGTGAAACAATCTGATATAATCTGTTGTTCATACATTAAAGTGACCATGTTATATGGAATTGATGTGGAATGCTGACTGGACCCCAGCCTTACAAAAAGTGAGCAGCAGAAGTGCTGTGCTTTTTCAGGGTCTTATACAGGCTTTTGTTTTACAGTAACACAACATTTTCCCCCTTGAAGTTCTTTTGTCTGTGTTCTCTAATATTTGCTAAGGCACCTACAAAAACTGACAGGATTTCCAGATGGAGCTGGACTTTAAGAGCAATTATTATTTCTGTGTATCTCTGAAACCAGGACACTTAGATAGTCCTGTAATTCTTAATGTTAAAGCTAATACTAAGATTGAAAAACTTTGCTTCCTGTCGTTTGGAATTCAGATCAAGAATTATACTCCCAATTTTCCTTGGTTCCTATTTTCTCATTTAGACTTTCTGAGCATAGGAACTGAGGGTCATAAAAATACCATCTGCTGAGACAAAGAGACAGCCTACATAATATCTGAGAAGGTGGTGCAGCTACTGCCAGTACTGCAACTGTGTCTTCCACTGTGTAATGTGTTGCAATTAAGGATATGTGATGGAAAATCCTGCACAGCCTTCTGGTGGCTTTTTCACAGACAGGATAATGGATGGATTTCATATACAATTACAGAAAGTTTTTTCCACTTAAAATTGTTTTGAAGACTTCTGTTTATGGCGCTGAAAGACAGCAGAATTAATGTCATGATCTTATGAAGTCCTGTTTTGATGCTTCTTAAAACTTTAAACAAAAGCACAGGAACAGAATTAAATCACACAAGAAGGCAATATTAATACTATGGAAACAATATATGCAGTGACACTCAGGATCATAGAATCATAGAAATTAAGGGTTGGAATGGACCTTACAGATCATCTAGTCCCAACCCCTGCCCTGGGCAGGGACACCTCCTCACTAGATCAGGTTGCTCAAGGCTCATCCAACCTGGCCTTGAACACTGCCAGGGTTGGGGCAGCCACAGCCTCCCTGGGCAACCTGGGACAGTGTCTCACCATCCTTACAGGAAAACCTTTTTCCTAATAACTAACCTAAATTTCCCCTATTTCAGTTTGAACCTGTTACCCCTTGTCCTATCATTGCAGTTCCTAACACAGAGTCCCTCTCTGGCTCCTTGTAGGCCCTTCAGATATTGAAAAGTTGCTCTGAGCTCTCCACACAACCTTCTCTTCTCCAG
>NW_008668853.1:19498-23879 GCF_000695815.1 Acanthisitta chloris
ATGCTGAGGACACCAGAACTGTGTGCAGTATTCCAGGTGGGTCTCAGCAGAGCAGAGGGGCAGAATCACCTCTTTGGACCTGCTGCCCACACTCCTGTGGATGCAGCCCAAGATTCCTTTAGCCTTCTGGGCTGCTAGTACACACTGCAGCTCATGCTGAGCTTCTCATCCAGGATGATATTGTCCCCAGAGATTGTGTTCTCATTTGTAACAGCAACATCACACAATTATTTGCCTAATAATCGTATCAAGGACTGTATCTGCAGAGCACTTGGGCACTCAAAGCTTTGTCCTTGTGGGACATAACTGCTCCACAGAAAGGAAATATAAACCACTTTTATAGTGCAGCAGAAGGAGTCAGCGTGAAACTGCACCTTTCATCTCCAAAACACTCCATAAACAAAACCAGACACTGTAAATATCACTACTCCCATGTCTATAGATGAGGAGAATATAATTTACTTTCACACTGTCATGAGTCATTCCAAGCAATTTCAGGACTGCTCAGTTTCAATTTCTTTGTTCTTGACAAAAATAACATGGTGATGAACTGACTACTATCACAGCCTCTCCAACATAATTATATCAAGCTGCTGTCTATTTACATCGAGCAATGTGTGTGTACACAAAAATGCTGAGGAGGTAGGATAGCACATGTATCACATGGTATTCATGCACATGTAAAACTGAGGGAGAATGAATTAGATATGTAAATTATTTGTCCTTTATTGGAAGCTTGAAATTTCATACCTAGTACCAGTAGTATGATAACTGCCCTAATAAAAATGTACAGATCACAGAATCATAGAATTTTAAGGGTTGGAATGGACCTTAGAGATCAGATAGTCCCAACCCTCTGTGCCCTGGGCAGGGACACCTCCCACCAGAGCAGGTTGCTCAAGGCTCATCCAACCTGGCTGTGAACACTGCCAGGGTTGGGGCAGCCACAGCCTTCCTGGGCAACCTGGGACAGTGTCTCACCACCCTCACAGGGAAAAACTTCTTCCTAATATCTAATCTAAATTTCCTCTCTTTCAATTTATCCCCATTACTCCTTGTACTGTCACTGCAGTTCCTAACAAAGAGTCCTTTCCAGCTTCCCTGTAGGCTCTTCAGATGGTATCACAACAGAAAAACTGACTCCTACAAAAGAGGTTAATAGCTTCCTTTATTATTTATTGACACATCTATGCAGGTTATTTAACCTCATTGTCTTTCCAGAAGATGGTCAATGTATCTTGCACTTCAATAGGGTTTTTAGGTTATGAAGCTGGAAAACCAGGAACAAGGAATATATTTGTGCAATCATTTTGTATGGTAATTATTTCAGGTTTTCTAATAATGAATTGTGGAAGCATTAGTCATTGAATAGTGAATATTTTTAAATCTAATGTTAGATGAATTCATTGAGCAGGCCAAACATGTAACAGCTAAATGAAAAAGTCTGATATAATACAACATCTGCTACTGCTTTGGGTTTGGGGTTATTTTGTGTGCTTGTGGGGGGATTTTTGTGAGTTTTATTCTATGGCTTTTTGTGGTGGTTTTTTTTCAGATCAGTGGAAATTACAGTAACACAAAGTTCCTCTTGAAAAATCTGTTGTCTTTGCTTGCTTTATTCCAGGCCATTTCTATGCCATCATTCATTGGGTAATTTCCAAAAGTTGAGTTAAGGCTGGGTTGAAAGTGGGGATATCCTCCTTTATCTGGATTTATTAAGATCAAACTCCTTCTTTGAGAATTTTACCTTATTTGAGAAGAAGATTTATGGCAATAACAAGATGATTTGTGTATTTTGAGTGGAAAGAAAAACGGATGAAAAAGCCTGTCATACCTGTTGAGCACAGTTAAGTATTTTTCTAGGTAAGTAGAGCACTTCATAAGCAAGAGAGGCTGAGGGTGGTTTCATTCAGCACAGTTAGAATTCATGACAGGTTCAGTTTTAAATACCAGATCTCCACTGACAGTTCTGGCTTCATTCTGGATCTCAATTCCCTTTTCACAAAGGCACAACTCCTGTCGTGGCTTGATGAGGAAACAAAAGTTTTAACAACATGACAACAGTGAGACACTGGAACAGATTTCCCAGGGAGGTAATAGATGCTCCAACCCTGGCAGTGTTCACAGCCAGGTTGGATGAGCCTTGAGCAACCTGCTCTGGTGGGAGGTGTCCCTGCCCAGGGCAGGGGTTGGGACTAGATGATCTATAAGGACTATTCCAACCCCTAAAATTCTATGGTACTATGACTGTTTGACATGGCTACAAATGATGAGATTCTTATTCTTTGAAAGGGTTTTTCTTACATCAAGATCAGACCAAAATGTGTAAGGAAACTACACTGTATCACGATGAGGTCTAAAGGTTTTAGCAACACTAGTGTTTGAATCCCACATGAGTCAGGTCACACTGTGCTAAAATACACCAAAGAAATGAAAGCTTCAAATATTCTTAGGACTTCTTAGAAGACTAGTGGATATTACTTGTACAGCTATCTTCACATTCAAGCCATCCAGACTAATAATTCAAAAAGAAACTGCAAAAGAAAAAGAACTCAAACAAAGAAGAAATAACCAAAACCCCAACAAAACAAACCAAAAAACCAAACCAACCCCCCCTCCAAAAAAGAAAATTACCAAAAGCAGTACTTACACTCTTAGCCATATAATAACTTTGCATGCTTCATCAAGGAAGTTTTAATCAAAGTATACCTGTGTGTGTATTAGAGAGCAAGAGTAAGCAGAAGAGTCAGGAAATGATTCACTGCAACCTATGAAGAATTCTCTGAATATTTAGATATAAAGGTTATAGTAAGTTTGGTTTTTTTTCTGCCAGCCTAATACAGTTGCTTTCATTTGAGCAGAAGACTTTAAAGGTAAAGATACATGATGAAACCCACTGAAAGTTTGAACCATATCACAAATATGTGCATGTGCTAGATATAGAATATTCCATTAATATTGCAGCAGATGTTTTGCAGGACAGGTTTTTGTATCTCTCTAGAGGTTTCATTAGAACTATAATTAATGTCTAGCAAATTGTAAGCAAGTCTGCAGTAGTCCTTCAGTCTGGATGTATCAGGGTGAAATAGAAATACGTGTCAAGAACATAGGCTTACATATTAGTCTACAATAGAACACAGAACCTGACATAGCTGACCAGTTCAGTAACAACTCTACCCAATCCATTGGCCTAAGTCAATGGGGTCCAGAGCTGCAAGATCCATCCAAACACTAAATAAATATGGACCATGTTTTTGTTTCCTGAGATACCTCCTGCCAAACCACTGCAAGAATGCTCCTCTAGGCAAGAATTATGGAAGAATGGAGATGTGGACATCAGCTTGGTAATGTAGAGATAGCCATTGCACTCAGATAGAATACACCCTAAGCAGACAGTGATTGTGATTTTGTTTTTGTGGAGAAACTTGTCTGCAATACAAATTCTGCAGTTGCATGTTTAAGGCTCGAGGCGACAGCTCCAGCTCTAAGCTTCAGCTCCAAGTAGGGTTTTAAAATCTCAATAAAATCCTGCAGCTTGACACCCTAGCTTAGAGTGTAACACTAAATATTTATACATACACACTTGCACAGGTATTTTTATATTTTTACAGACATTTGTTCCACCTGTACTTTAAGCCAACAACCTACTTGTCAGCTGCAAACTGGAAGCACCATTCTTGGAGTAATATAGGAATACTTGCTCAGGGCAAAGTGCTGCCTGATGAAGTTATGTGGATTCTGCATGGGACCTTGCTGGCATTCAGTACAAGCAGAACATTGTCAGGGCTGTCTGCAAAAGATCTGGCAGATCCTGAAATGAGGCAAATTGCAAACTCTTCACTGAAAACTTAATTCCTAACTCTGCAGTTTGGAGAGCAAGGGTAAGACCAAACTGTAACTGAGCAGAAGTAGCCTTAAGTTAGTGTTTTCACTTCATTGTGGAGTGCTTGTATGTAGGCCCAGTACTTAGGGTTGGACTCTATGATCTTTGAGGTCTCTTCCAACCAGGTTGATTCTATGATTCTATGAGTACAGCACAGGCATAATTGAAGGTGTTTTTCATGGTTTAATCCCAGGCAGAAAGCAAGTCCCACACCCTCTCTCACTCCCTCCTCCCCAGTGGGATGGGGGAGAGAACTGGAAGGGTAACTCATGAGTGGAGATAAAGACAGTTTAACAGGTTAAAGCAAAAGTTATGAACAAAACCAAAGCAAAACAAAAATTTAATTCATCATTCCCATCAACAGGCAAGTGTTGGGCCATCCCCAGGAAAGTGGGTCTCCATCACTTGTAACAGTTACTTAGGAAGCCAAATGCCATAATTCTGGATGTCCCTCAACCCTATTTTCTTCTTCCCCCAGATTTAGAAGATTTTCCAGCA
>NW_008668853.1:23899-37681 GCF_000695815.1 Acanthisitta chloris
TGCTTTGAGGACAAATAGCTCTATTCCAGTCAAAACCAACAGAGTAGTGACAGGCTTTGGTTTAACAAGCATAATTTTTAAATTATTTTAAAGATATTTTTAGGCATCCCAATTATTTTAGTGTGGAAAGTCTTCTGGGGCAGAAATATGGAATTGATATATATATCTGTCTTTGTTGTATGTATTGATACTTCTCAGTGCATAGGTTTGTTCTTATTCATAGGTGCTCCAGGAGAAAAATAGTGAATGCATTAGAATAACAGAGGGGAAGTTAAACATAGGCACTGGAGACAGAAGGCAGAGTGTTTTTAAGAGTGCCAGGTGAAGGCAAACCTAGCTTCCTGATCTGAATTCTGATAGTCCATCATTTGTTTTCCAGTGTTGATACTTGCATCATTCATCAAATGTTCTCTTACTTCAGGCAGAAATCATGTGGGAAGAAATCCTGAAATCCTTTTGCTTTAGCCTAGAAAACTGAGAGAAATCAGTTATTCCTGAGTGGATTCAGATCAGCAAATCATGCTTGCTCTCTGTTGTTTTCCACAACTTCCATAGGATATTAGCATGCTGAATGCAGATTCAGGCACGATTAGAGTTGCACTCTTTGATACCCAAGTCCTCATCTCTTCACCCCTCCCTCCTCTCCACACTGCATTAGTGTAGGGCAGTGGATGGAAGGGGAAGGGAGAGTCTCTGTGACTAATGTGTTGCTTTGCTTGTTTTCTTCCAAAGCAAGACATCTACCAAGGATTGAATTCTCATTCTCTGAGTCTGAAGATTCAGACTGCTGTGTTCCTGGGGCAGTACAACGACATGCTGCTGGTTATTCAGAGCTCAGAATAAATTGGCAGTCTCACCCTTGAAGAATGTTGGATTTCCTCAAGGTGAGAAAAACTATTGGAGAGAAGAGGGACACATTTCAAAGTCTTGTAAATAGCTTGGTGCTGTTAAACTTGGTGGAATTTGACTGCTAACATCAGTTCAGGATTTTGATCATGCTTTGGCAGAAATGAGCCTTGAGGTTCAACCATAGTGAGTTCATTGTCACTGTTATTTTCTCTCCAGGTTTCACAGCAGGGAGAAATGAAATGACTGTGAAACCCTGTTTGCTATCTGAAGACCATCTGTATTTTCTTAATGAATGCTGCACTCAGAACCATGAAATATGTAATATCGTATGTTGACTCTAAAACAAATTGTGCAGAATTTAAACTTTGCATGTACACTGAAACTTCCTTTAGTTGACAGATTCTCCTGTGAGGTCTACCAATGTGATGTTAATCATATATAGAATCATATAGACTTATAGAATTTTAGGGATTGGAATGGACCTGAGGGATCATCTAGTCCCAACCCCTGCCCTGGGCAGGGACACCTCCCACCAGAGCAGGTTGCTCAAGGCTCATCCAACCTGGCTGTGAACACTGCCAGGGTTGGGGCAGCCACAGCCTCCCTGGGCAACCTGGGACAGTGTCTCACCACCCTCACAGGGAAAAACCTTTTCCTAATATCTAACCTAAATTTCCCCTCTTTCACTTTGTAACCATTGCCTCCTGTCCTGTCACTGCAGCTCCTAACAAAGAGTCCCTTGTGGCTTCCCTGTAGCCACTTCAGATACTGGTAGGTTACTATGAGGTCTCCACAGAACCTTCTCTTTTCCAGGCTGAACAGCCCCAACTCCCTCAGCCTGTCCTCATAGGAGAGATGCTCCAGCTATCAGCTACTACAGTAAACAGCTCTTAGAAGGCTTGGCTTGGAGTAACTTCTCTTGCATTGGAATAACTAGTAGCTATAGGCACCTGATTCTATGTAGTGAGGAATTCTGGACTTGAACTCATTACTTTTTTTAATGACTATGCCCTTTAGTGTAAACCTTTCCTTGGTTGTAAGCAGCCTATCTATACTACAGCTATGAAACACAAAAATGGGGGTGGAAGAACTACACGTGCAGCCTACCAGAAATCCTTTGAAATCCTTTAAGGAAGCTTTCAGATAGTACCAAATATTAATACAGAATAGCAGTAAAATATTCAGCTGAGTTTCACAAGTGTCCCAGAAGACCAATGAAATGTCAAAGCTGGTAAGCTATTAAGTATTAGCCTGCTCTGATTCTGAATTCAGAATGGTTGTGGTTTAATTTTTGCATTAACACAATTATGCAATGCACTGGGGTTTGACAGAACCTTTTAAAAACCAAGATGGCATGAAATGGGGTTGGGGGATAAGAGAATCTCCACTGCTCTCACTTACCAAAATAATTCACACTTCATTATGTGAATATCGTGGGATCTGGGACAGGTTCACAACTCTCTGCAGATGCACATCCAAACCACAACCTCAGTCCCAGTTTTCCTACTGAGGTGAAGACTCATGGTGCATTTTCCCACATTTTCCATTTGGACAAGGAGGGATCAGGGATGAGAAAGGTGCCACAACACATATCTGCACTGTGAACTAGGTGATCAGGGAGCCAAAGAACTTTTTGCTATGTCCAGTTAAATTTTTTGCTCTACATACCTAACACTTGCTTGATTTAGTCCACTAATTACTTGAGTAGGATAGAACATTTTACCTTTACAATCTATAAATTGCTGGGTTTATAAGAAACTACCAGCTATAAATAATGTGTGGAAAGAAAAAACTTATCTAAAATAAGGCTTCTAATAAAAACTGTTAGGGACCATTAACTTTAGTCATTGTTACTACTTTGTGAGCATTGCAATTAGGCATCAGCTTAAATTTGAAGCATTAAATAGTCCCAGATTAAATGAACTAACTGCTTGCATATTCCACACTAAGTCTGAGCATTAAGTGTGTGCAAAACCACCAGCACAGTGGTGAATGTAGACAGCTGCTTTTGGGTATAACTTTTTCCTATGTAATTCAGTGAAACTTTTCCTGTTCCTTTGTATTCTTGCACATGGAACCATGTCTTGGAGGAAACTGCATCTCCATCAGTGAAAGGTATGAAGATTAGGGCGACCTACAATACCTCTGTGTAACTGGGCAGATGCTCCAGTGCTCTTATCAATTTTGTGGCCTCCTCTGGACTTGCTCCAACAGTTCCATGTCCTTCTGATGTTGAGGACACCAGAACTGTGTGCAGTATTCCAGGTGGGTCTCACCATAGCAGAGTAGAGGTGGCACTGAGACTTCTTCAGGATTGAATAAATACATACCATAATGTCTTCCAGAAAAGAAGGAAACTCTGTGTTCTCCCTAATCCTGAATGTTTCTAGATTTAGTAATTCTTTTGAAAGGTCAGTGGTGCTGGTTTTTGCAGTTTCTAATTTAAGGTAACTTAATATCTCTTGCTTTACTAACAATCCACTTGTAACTACTCCTACAAACAGTATAGACTTTTGAAATGAAATGGGTCCATGAAAAGTCTCTCTACTTTAAACTGAAAGCTAGGAATTAAATCAGGCCAATTCAGAACTACTGATGCTGTCCTCAAGGGTACCCCTACAGTTAAGATGATTCAGATATTAAATCAGCTGTAATGCTTCTGCCCAGAAAACATCAGGTGAAATTCTAACAAACCAATTAATTTTTATTTTTTGCTCTCAATTCACAGCACTGCAAAGCCAGGCTGGTTTTAGAACTCCAATGTTTTATTCATAAGGGCACCTTTAAAACAACAATAAAATTGAAATGCTGCTAAAGCAAAAATCATTTGAGTTAGAAGCAGCTTTGACTACTTCCTTTCCACCAAAAGAATTAAGTAGGGGTTATAGGATTGTTTATTTTGATGTAGATGAAATGATCTTTCCCCACATACAGGCTTTCCCCACTGATTACCTTTATTTTAAGTTAAAGAGGAAACAAAAAGAGAAAAAAAATCAAAGTCAAGCACCCCTCAGACAGCTTAGCTTTGCACAGACTTCAGAGCACAGCAAATGAGATAGAAACCATCTCTGCAGGAAAAGTGCTTAGTTTAAAAGTGAAGTACACAAAAATCAATGGCTGTTTCTTGCCTCATATGCCACACAAAGAATGTTACCACTCATGCTTCTTAAACAGCTCCTCAAAATGGGCTTGCTCTGTATAGTTTGCAGCTGTTTGCATTTTTATAAGTCTGGAGGAAATGTACAAATTATGGGCAGATTCACACCAGTTCAGCTTTGGATCGTAAAGATGTTGTAGAGATCAGGCTTGGATAGACTTGACTTTGCCTCACAGAAATGGTACAGCTAGGTTTCCTTTTCATCACCATCAATTTATCAGAAGTTCTGAAAACTCAGTGGTTTTTGGCAAGGATTTAAACACAGAAGCTGGATAGGTGAGCTTTTATCCTGATGATATAGGAAAAGCAGAAGTCAGTTCTCTAAAACTCAGTGGAGGTCCTGGGAGAGACACTTAACTGGTTTCAGCCACCAGAAGGTATATTTTAGTTAGCACAATGCCTTCCTGCAGCTGTTCTACTATACCTAGTAATACACTCTTTGACTTCCAAATCCCATAAAATGTCTGAGATCCAAAGTGAAATCCCAACCCCGTTTCAGTTAGAATATGTGATAGTGTCAGGGTGAAGCACACCTAAAATTCTTCATTTTGTGGTATCTTTGCCAACTTCAGCCTCGTCTTAAAATTTATAACTGAGTGTGGATTCTCTTAGTTTCCACATTGCCCGAATTTTTAACTAGTCATTCCACATTTACCCTCCATAACTAACGAGCAGAAAGCTGTTTGCATCTTGATTTTCCCCCTTGTTCCAGAAAATTAACATTCCCACTGAAAATCCTCCTCTCCGATTTACTCTGTGTTATACTCACATCATAATCCCTTTCCCTCCCCTTACACTCATTAATCCTCTCTGCACACTACAACAGTTCTTTGATCATTCAAGACTGAGAGGTCTATGCAAATCAAAATGATCCTATGTCATGCTGGACTTCTGAGGTAGGATATGCTTCATCTAATTTAACTGCTTAGGTTTTATATACTTTAGACTTTCAGCCATTCACATTTACAGTCAGAGGAGACACACAGGAATTTTCAAGTATATATTGATCCAGCATATCTAAAATAAGCATCATATTAATCATTCCATGGAGATATTTGAAAGGAGAAAGCCTAGGTGACAAGATTTAGATGTAAAAGTATATGCCCAGCCTTAAGGCAGCTAAAGTTAGGGGATATAAAGCAACTTTACAAAAAATCTTGTTGATTTCTAACTGCTCGTTCCAGTTGGGAGGCCACTGTTCCCTGCACATTTCCAAATTACCTCCTGCTTCTTATTTTTCCTTTTCTTCCAAGCCAAATCATAAACATATCTCCAGTCAATCTTGTGCTGGTTATTGAGATAAGAGGCAGTAAAATTCACATCAGATCACACGGAATCATAGAATTTTAGGGGTTGGAATGGACCTTAGAGATCATCTAGTCCCAACACCACCAGTGCTGGGCAGGGACACCTCCTCACTAGATCAGGTTGCTCAAGGCTCATCCAACCTGGCTGTGAACACTGCCAGGGTTGGGGCAGCAACAGCCTCCCTGGGCAACCTGGGACAGTGCCTCACCACCCTCACAGGGAAAAATATCTAACTTAAACTTCTGCTCCTTCAATTTGAGCCCATTTCCCCTTGTCCTATCACTGCAGTTCCTAACACAGAGTCCCTCTCCAGCTCCTTGTAGCCCCTTCAGATATTGAAAAGTTGCTCTGAGCTCTCCACACAACCTTCTCTTCTCCAGGCTCAACAGCCCCAACTCCCTCAGCCTGTCCTCACAGGGAGATGCTCCAGTGCTCTGAGCAACTTTGTGGCCTCCTCTGCACTTGCTCCAACAGTTCCATGTCCTTCTCACGTTGAGGGCACATAACTAACAATGTGCTAGAATAATTCGCTTCTTACTGTGAAATCACGTAGAAATTAGTAACAGTGTCAGAAAAATTGATCTCTTCAGAGCTGCTTTGATATACTCAGCTGTTGAGTTTTGCATCGCTTATGACCTAGATTTTTTCAATGATCTTTGATTTCAGTAATAGTTGATGTTTAAATATCCCTAGATTTTTTTTTTTGTGCAGGACAAATGCATGGAATATCATAACAGGCACTGGCCCTCTATTATTTATTCCTTGGAAATAAATGGAAATAAATTAATACAATGAAAGAGTTCTAGTCAGACAGCACAGTACAAAGCCATAAAATTATTCCATAAAAGCCAGAATATTCATCACCTTATAGGATGTACATATATGTACATACATGATATAATGCAATCCATTCCAGCTCACCGTATGGTCAGCCAAATAACTTCAAGGAGAAAGTCATGATGTAGTTTTTCAGTTTTAGCCACTTTTGATTTTTTGTCAGTGAAAAATCTGCTGAATTTAATAATACAGCAATAAATAAGAATGCAAGCAAAGAAGGAGGCCAAATTGCATTAATTTGGCCTCCTTCCATTGTTTTCAGACTGTCTTGCAATGCTTATTTATTTGTCAAGCCTTCACCACACCAAGTGATACAGAAACAACATAGACAATGGGATTTTTAGGCTGGAAGGACAGTCCAGGTTGGGTTGCTCAGCCTTTTTCTGCTGCTGTTAAAATATCCTTATTAATGATTTCATAGAATCATAGAATCAACCAGGTTGGAAAAGACCTCAAAGATCATCAAGTCCAACCCTACCGTGGTCACTAGCCCATGGCCCTAAGTGCCACATCCAGTCTCAGCTTGAAAACCTCCAGGGATGGTGAATCCACCACCTCCCTGGGCAGCACATTCCAATGCCTGAGCACTCTCTCTGGAAAAAATCTCTTCCTAAGATCCAACCTAACCCTCCCCTGGCAGAGCTTGAGTCTGTGCCCTCTTGTCCTGCTGCTGGTTGCCTGGGAGAAGAGACCAACCCCCACCTGACTCCAACCTCCTGTCAGGGAGTTGCAGAGGGTGAGAAGGTCTCCCCTGAGCCTCCTCTTCTCCAGGCTGAACACCCCCAGCTCCCTCAGCCTCTCCTCATGCCACTTGTGCTCCAGTCCCTTCCCCAGCCTCGTTGCTCTGCTCTGGACCTGCTCCAGCCCCTCAATGTCCCTCCTGAGCTGAGGGCCCAGAACTGAGCACAGGATTCAAGGTGTGGCCTCACCAGCACCGAGTGCAGGGGCAGAATCACCTCCCTGGTCCTGTTGGCCAAGCTGTTCCTGATCCTTCTTGGCCCCCTGAGCACACTGCTGGCTCATGTTCAGCTTCCTGTCTATCCAAACTCCCAGGAAAAATTTGGATAACAGAATAAACTTATTGTAATTTTAGATTATGCCAAGCTGGATGATTTGAAAGCAGTTCAGAAGAACCAGAAAGATCAGAATGCAGTAGTTCTTTATAAACTGAAGAGACAAGCTAAAATCAAGGAGACAAAATTCACTAAACACATTTGCATGGTTCAACATTTAGGAAGGCAAAATCAAAGGTGTAAGTACAAAATGAGTGATACCTGAGTTGTCAGAGATACTGCAGTGAAGGCTGTGAGAGTTGTAGCAGATCACAAAAGAAACATGAATCCCTGCTGGGATGCTATAATGAAGAAAAAGTCTCTCCTTCTGTGATATATTAGCAAGAATGGTGTACGAAGGCACCAATTACTTCCTCTTTTAAAGGCTGGTGAGAAAATGGAACTTGGGGAACACATTTAAAGAAGAATCTATAAAAATCCTAAAGACAAACCACTGAAATAAAAGGAAAAGCACTTGTGAAGCAGTTGGGTTCATTCAATCTAGAAAACAGAACAGATGGGAAGATGGCAGCAAGCTGTGGCCACTGAAATGTTAGTATAAAGACTTTCTCTATAGTTATCAGAGGTAAGAGAAAAGTTAATTTGCAGCAAGGAAGATTCAAGGCAACTACTCAGAGGAAAACCAGTTTTATCCCTCCTTTCGAGTATGGAAAGGTCATTCCTGGGCAGAGATAATGTAGTCAATCAGTTTACTCCAGATACCTCATTCAGTTATGAAGTTCCCTCCCTGACAAAAATTCTTTTGATTCCATAGCATAATCTGTGAAACCAGTCAGCCTTTAAGAACAGTGGCTGTTTTATCCATTTACTGTGAGTATGTTTTAAAAGAGATGACTCTAAATTGTCCCAACTTGAGAAACAATTCAAGCACAAACAGAAATACATGCAAGCTTATTTATTCTATTCATAATTTACTGTGGGATCTTGCCAAGGTGAATTACTTCCTTCCAAAATATTTAGTTAAAGGATAGAACAGATGGGCAGGGATTTTTTTTCTTGCTATGTGTCTATTAAATTATAATTTATGCCTACCAGACTATGAGATTTGTCCAACAGGGAACCCATACACGTGCAGATTCACTTCTACTAAGATATCAGATGCTTAATAGATAAGTAGGTGCATGTCAATTGAAAATCAACACAAAAGAACTTAGAAGGCAAAGACTTAAACCCAAAAGATATTCTGACATAATTTTAGAATACAATTCAGTGAAATTACCTTTATGTAATTTTGGAACCAAAAGAGATTTTTTTTCCAGCAAACTCTTTTTTGAGCCTCATGGATCCTGTGCTGTTGCAGAATAATCTAGTGTGTGATTCCACCAGCAAACTCTTTTTTTGAGCCTCATGGATCCTGTGCCATTGCAGAATAATCTAGTGTGTGATTCCATGAATCTATGATTCTATTCCCAGTGGGTTCAGAGGCATAGTACACCTGGAAACTCAACTTGGCAGAATACAAAAGAAAGACCAATTTTCCTTAATGAATTCAAGAGAAATTAAAAAGAAAGCTGAACAACAAAAATCAGCCTTGCCAGGAGTTTTATAAGGGTTTAATATGATGCAGAGGTATAATCTCATTGCAGTCAGTAAGGTCCATTCAGGAAAAAAGGGAAGACAACATATCCCTACAGTTAGTATCACCTCAAAGTTTATGAGTAGTGTGGGAACAATTGAGTGTTTCCATTCCAAGAATGAAATAGAAGGGCCTTGTCAGCACTTGAGGTTTCTGCCAGAAATGGAAGAAAGATGGGATCTGAGGCAGAGACAAAAAGCAGACTAAATAAAATTTCAAAATATACACTGTTCATTCCCACTGAGCAAGATATCAGATGATATCATCTTGCTGCCATAAGGTTGATTCAGAACAGCTGGGGATACTGGACATAAATTCAGCTCAGCATGATTTGATATTTTTATAAGAGCTGTTGTTCTTCTAGCTATCTCTAACCAACACTCATATTTATGTGGAAGCTGCATTATCCTGCAGATTCCTTTTATTGAGTTTTGATTATGAAGCCAACAACTTCAGAGAAGAATGTAGTGCCAGTCAAGACTTTTGGATGGAGGATGTTATCTTCTCATACTGCAGTAAAAATTAGAGTGTAAGGAAGTAGTAACAGGGTCATAAATACACTAGTACTACATTTGCTTGTCTAGGTGACTTTTAGGCCTCGAAACCTCAAAAAACTAAAACAACACAATGTATGTTAAATTATTTAAATACTATTTGAGGATTTTTATCTGAATGGAATGCCATTTTGGAAGCATGTCTACCCTGATAATGAATTAATTTTAAAAGTGAAATGCAATATGTGGACAATAGATGCCTTTGGAAGGGCTCTGAACTTCCATTCAGTTATGTTTGGAATCATGCAAATGCTCATTTGATTCCTTAAAATCCTTCCATGCAGGGAGGGAGGATCATCCTGTGGGAGGATTTTCATATTAATCAAGGGAAGGAAGGTCATCAAACAGAAGAAAATTTAGACCTAAATTAGGTTTACATTTTATGCAATACCAGTTGTAAAGCTTTATTTTCAGCAAGGAGACATTTCCACTAAAAAAGGGGTTAAATTCACAGGAAATACAGGAATGTGAATTGTCAGAGCATTGCCAAATGGATCAGGCATTGAACCATAACAGAAAAAGATTTTTCCTAAATGAGTTTAGTTTTTCCAGCATAACATGATTACTATTCCCAGAGAATATGACAATACTTTTTACAGGTGATGGATGTGATACTGTTTTAGTGCATGAGGAAGACACGGTTCAAGAATATAAATGAGTACGTAGTATTAAATGCTGAAATCTGTGCTTAGACCTAACTGCATCTTACTAGTGAAATATGTCCATGGTCATTCTCTGGGACTAGCCACTATCCACACTAGTCAAGTCTATCCTCCAGAACAGAATAGACACATATTGAGTCCCTTTTGGCATGAAATAACTCCTGAAATGTGCCAGGGAGGTAGTTGAAATGCAGCAGCTTGTCTGAAGCTTAAGTAGGAGCAAAGTTTACTCTCATAATGTAATTATCTAGATCACTCTAACAATTCAATATTATACATCAGCTTACAAAGCCTGGGATGGAAAATGTGACCCTATATATCTGATTCTCACTGCCTCATCTTTGAAGATGTGACCCATAGTTTCACCAAAGGTGGATTTAAGAGAGGTTTTGAACATTCCTCAGTCACTTTAGGGGCAGGCAAAGGAAGAATTTCTGTGGAGCCAAAAGGTGTGGGAGTCCATACAGCCAAGCAAAGATGACTCTACTGATATTTATGAGAGGATAGAAGGATCTGCATCTTTTACTCATGTGTGGCTCCAAGAGGCTGATTCTGGTTCTGGAATTAGTTAACAGAAACATGTCTATATTTTACAGAGACTTATGCTGCCAAAAAATCTACTAGTGATTCCACACACAATGTCATGATGCTGATAGCAGCAGGGAGGTACCTGGATACACACAGTGCTGCTTCTGAGGTGTGCTTGATGTTGGCTTGAGTGTCCCTGGCATCATGTTGTTTAGCACTCTGTGAGTCAGTGCAGGTAGAGCCAGGTAAGCTTTCAATTAACTCGCTCAAGAGACCTTGAGATAAACGATGCTGTTGGATATTCTGTCACCTGCTGCCCCATCTGAGGCTGACTGGAAGAGTTGTGTGCCACTGGGATGGCCTGAAGAGTGCACACAGACTGTTAAGTATCTAAGAAAGGATTTTTGCAGTTGCCCAGTGAATGAGGTGCTGCCATTGTTCTCCAGAAATGAAAAGCTCTGGCACCTGTGGATCTGTTTTCAGATGTTGTCATGGAAAACTCACCATGGCACTTCTGTGTGAGGATATAAGATGGATCAAATGGGTTAGAGTATGAATCTATATGGCCTGGGGGTCTGTTTCCAGGAGAAGGCACAAGCAGATGCCCAAATGTGCAGTATTGTAGGCTGCTGGAGAATCATGTTTAATGGCTAGCTGGCTGCATGCTTATTTGTGAGCAGCTTGTGGTGGAGTGAACAGTTGGGGAATGGCTGTTCATTAGCAAAAATTCATAGCTGTCATTCTCATGTCTACAACATTTTAACTGGACATTTGGGCTATGCTGTTTTTGTAGGTGAGGCAGGAAGAGAAATATTGCATGAAAAGAGCTTCATGTGATTCTCATGAAACCAAGACAGCCTGAGGAAGAAGGAAGAGGTTTGAAATTAGGTTAAAAGTGAAGCAGCAGTTGTTTCAGCACTGAGCCTGGCTTTGTCTTTCATAGCTCTCCATGGAAGGTGAAAGGTGGAACTTACATTTCGGTTCTCCACGGAAGGTGAAAGGTGGAACTTACATTTCTTTAAGTGTGTGCAAGTGACACATATTTATACTGCTACATGGTGTAAGGAGATATGCATCAGTATTAGATATTTTAGAGGTTTTTGTAAGGATATGAGGCTTAAGTGATTCCTTTTTCTCCTTCTCTGCTTGTCTCTACCCATGTTCCCCTTTTTTGGTGCTCTCTTCCACGCTTTGTAAATTATCAGCTTAATAGTTTATTTCACAGTGTTAGTAGATGCAAAGATAATAGGTTCTCATTATGTCCATTGAAGTGGACAACTAGATAGTTCAAGCAGCCCTCCAAAGCCTCCCTTCTGAAAGAAAACCTGACTTATGAATGCAACCCTCCAGAGACATCAGGGAATCCACAGGAGAGAACTGTAACGAGTGTCCTAATTGTGAGAAAAGCTTTAATCAGACATCACACCTATTTATATGCTAGGCAATCCAACCTCAAGACCTGAATTCATAAACTAGGCTTCATTGCTTCCTCTGCTAGAGGATCTTAAAAGAAATATGTCTGTTAAGAGGATGAAGCTGTTGATGAACTTGAGTGAAAAGACTGCTCTGGAGCAAACATTACCTAACATTGTTGTGTCTGGTAAATACATTGAGAAAAAACAGAGGATGTTGTCTAGGCGAAAAAATGATGGTGGAGTGGGATGTTTTGAGAAACTTTTCAAAAGCAGACTTCACTGTGAATCAAAACCCACAGAAGTAATTAGCTTCAGAGGAGATAACGAAGCTTATTAAGCATGTACTCTTCTGTCCAGGGGGTGTAGTATCATAGAGTGGAGATATTACTGCTAGTATTAGAACAATGCAATCAACAATGCCTTGAAATTAATGTTTCTGGACTTCAGAAGCAATTTCAATTACATTATGCTAATGTGTTAAATTGGGAAAACAAAAGCTATGCAAGTGTTTGAGAGAACATTAGGGTGCTGTGCTGGTAAATGAATGAAGGGAATTCTCCTGTAGTGGGAATAAGTGACTGAGAGATGGTTAAAGGAAGGTAATAGGGAAATGCCCTCAAACCAAGCAATCAGCTACTGGGAGAACAATAAGAAACCACTACAAGACCAGAGACATAACCAATAAAGGTCTGTTTGGGGGGGGAAGATGGAAAAGGGATCTGCCATTTTTGAGATTTTGAAGCTTGTATTACCAAGCATCTCAAGTACTGTGTAGATGTCTAGTCACACAGATTCAGGAAGGTTAAATCCCTCTTGATGGCTAAGAATATCAGGAGATGGCAAAGCCATTATGAGAAAAGCAAATGGAAGAACAATCCAAAAAGTGAGAAGGGATGCAACACTATGGAAGCACATCATGAGCATAAATTGAAGGGAGAGAGAAAAGGGAAATTTAGGTTAGACATTAGGAAGATATTTTTTGCCATGAGAGTTGTGAGACACATGCACAGGTTGCCCAGGGAGGGAGTGGCTGCCCCAACCCTGGCAGTGTTCAAAGCCAGGTTGGATAAAGCCTTGAGCAACCTGGTCTAGTAAGAGGTTTCCCTGCTATGGCAGAGGAGATTGGGACTAGATGGTCTTTAAGATGCCTTTCAACCCCTTAACATTCTATGATTCAATGGAAAGTAAAGGCTGCAATTCTGCAAAGACTTGTGCAGATGCTTTACATAGGTGTGGAAGGAGCCTCAAAATCATTTAAGCCTACAACTTGCAACTTCAAGGGAAAACATTTTTATAGATGCTGGAGAGTCAGATCTGTTTCACCAATTCTTTGAACTCTTTGGTTGAATGGGACTGGTGGCAGGGGGAATTGTTATCATTATAGTACACATTCCTGCATAATTTCTTCTGATAATATAGACCTCCCAAAATGTATTTTCACTTGTGAATACATATTTGAGCCTTACAGAAAAGGTAAATGAGCTCTGCCTTGCTACACAACATGTTTATCTGTAAAAAGCATTCATCTTGAACACAAGCTAGAATGTAATGCATCAGAAACGTAGCATCTCTACAAAGATTAAGGTTTTGGTTCTGTAACTTTTGTGAGAGGTTTTGAGTGATAATATTAAGTGCCTCTGCTTTCATAGCTTTTAAATATCAAACAAATGGAAGATAAAAGAATTTTTCAGACATCCAACATGAAAGACTTGAAAAACGATGGAAAAGAGAAAGCTGCACTATTGAACACACTCTCTTGTTGACCCAGCTCTCATATGGCTGATGCATGTCTTAATCCTGCTCACCAGGCAGTGCTATCCAGG
>NW_008668853.1:37766-44224 GCF_000695815.1 Acanthisitta chloris
GCACTAAGCCACGTGCTAGGTGCAAGCTCAAGGGCTGTGCTGAGAGAGAGGTGATAAGCTCTGCTGGACACAAGCTAAACCTGTCCAGGCAGATATCACTGTAGTAAATTATATGGTATGTCTAGCTGCATGAAGCCAGCAGGACCAGGGCAGGGAACATCCCCCTGGACTCGATATTGGGGAGGTCACACCTCAGTGCTGTGTTAAGCCACGTGCTAGGTGCAAGCTCAAGGGCTGTGCTGAGAGAGAGGTGATAAGCTCTGCTGGACACAAGCTAAACCTGTCCAGGCAGATATCACTGTAGTAAATTATATGGTATGTCTAGCTGCATGAAGCCAGCAGGACCAGGGCAGGGAACATCCCCCTGGACTCGATATTGGGGAGGTCACACCTCAGTGCTGTGTTCAGTTTTGAGCCCCTCACTTTAAAAAGGCCATTGAGGCACTGGAGTGAGTCCAGCCAAGGGCAACAAGCGCAGAAGAGGTCTGGAAAACAAGTGGTATGAGGAATGACTGAAGGAGTTGGGTTAGTTTAGCTTTGAGAAGAGGCTCAAGTCACCCTCATGGCTCTCTACAAATGCCTGATGGGTTGGAGAGAAGTGTGGGATGGTCTCTCCTGCCATGGCTGCAGGGAGAGGACTGGAGGGAATGGGCATAAGATGAGACAGGAGAGAGGCAGATGAGATGTTAGGAGAAATGTTTTCTCTGTTAGGGTGTTCAGGCACTGGAATAGATTGCCCAGGGAGGTGGTGGAGTCACCATCCCTGGAAGTGTTTAAGAGGCATCTGGATCTGACACTGGAGGATCTGGTTTAGGGTTTAGGGGTTCCAGCAGTGACAGGTTAATGGTTGGATTTGATGTTCTTAGAGGTCTCCTCCAACTTTGATGATTCTATGATTCTATGTGTGTTTTTTCCCCATTAATCAGGGAATCTCAGATAATTGCCTAAATTGTTATCCTGTTCTATTGGTCTGTCCCCTCAGCATTGCTTGCTATCTTTGAGCTCAGGACTGGGTCTACTATGATATACTCTCATGAGAGGTTGGAGCTATATTTGAATAAGAGGCTTCAAGGGTAAAACTGCCACTCTGGATGTAACTGGCACAACTGGTTGATTGCAGTACAATATATTTGGTTGACAAGCAGAACTAATTAAAAAGCACCTGACTGCCCATATAGCTTGTTCCATTTCATTTCAGTGCATTACATTTAATGTGAATTCAATCTGATTTAGTGACAGTGAAGGAACAGTGGGGTGAGGTGTAGGGCTCACTAGTTGGAGGTTACAGAGGCTTGGCTCAGTCTATCTGGAAAGAGGTTTTTGTTTTATACATACTGACAGAGAATGTAAAAATACAGAGTTGGTGTAGAAGGAGAGGACATGATATGGCTAAGGAAACCAAATGGACATAAGGTGGGTACAATGTCAACAAATGCCAGAAACTGTAGTACAGATCTGAGCAGCTAAAAAGCAAAGTGAACTTCATAACTTGTGAGTGTGTGTCTGAAAGATGGAAATCAGCCATTAAATGACTGCTCTTATTGCAGGAATAACATGATTATGGTATGGCAAGAAGTATAGGCATTATTTTAAAAGCTTTGGCACCAACAATGATTAACCACATCCCACTGAGTGTGTGTTCTTCACACATGAGAGAATTCGGATGACAGAAGCCAAGAGAAGAATGAAAGTGCGGTTGATGACATTTTCCTCATTCAAAAATCCTGTCATTGAAAACTTGACTCCTTTAGGAAAAAAGAAACATTTCAGAAACAAAAGTGCTAAAATTGGTATGCAATTTCCCAAATTAATATATAGCTGTCACTGGAATCTGAAGTTGTTTCTTTAAGGCACAAAATTTGAGAGTGATTTTGATCTTTCATAAAAGCATCAATTAGAACATCACAAACAACTAATTTTGACTGAAAAAAAATGAAACATGATAGTTTTTCACCTTCAGCACAAGCAGTTTCATTTTCTTTCAGTTTTCTAATTTGTTGCACATCAAAATCAACTGTAATAACAACTGTCACAGAACTACTAGTTGATAAGTTTTTAATGTGATCTTAGGTAGGATTTATGACGAAGACACCCTGAGTGGGTAAGCTGAGTTGCTCTCACACTCCATTTACTTTTTTTAACTTCTGACTACTTTATGGGTATTGAGAATTTAGAAATTCAATGCATCTCTATACACCTACATATACAAACCTGCTCTGAGATATCTTCAGCAAGTCTTTTGCCTAAAGGCTTGTTATCCTATACACAGGCTTTATTGCAATTCCAAGATACATTGGGGCAATATATTTCATGAAAGGAGGTTTCTGTTTCAGTCAGTGTGAGAATTGACCTGTGGTATTTTGTGTTTTGAGAGGTGCCAGCTTATTCTCAGCCTCCCACTGGCAACTGCTTTCACAGAATCCCAGAATCAGTGAGGTTGGAAGGGACCACAATGGATCATCTGGTCCAGCCTCCCTACTCCAGCAGGGCCAGCCTAGAGCACATGGCTCAGGGTTGTTTCTAACCTGGCTTTTTCTGACCTCCAGGGGCAGAGACCTGACTTTCCAAACACACGAGACTTTTGTGTCCAGTAGGTTGGCATATCCAGGGGGAGTTTGTGAGAGGAAGAACAAATGGATAATCTAAGAAAAAAGGAGCTGTTCTAAAGACAGAAAATTGTATGTTCTGTCCTAGATTGAAATTTCAATTCAGAATTTAAGAATGAAAAATGGGAGGGGACGTGTCAATGAAATGTGGCAGGGACTTCTGTCCCATGTTCTACTGAAAACTCAGTCTGTCCCTGTACTTGTCGAGAATGAATTCAAGATGATGATTAGTTTGCTTTGAGTAAATAGCAAAAATTAAATAAACTTTTATAGATTGTATCCAAATCAGCAAAGGTTTATTGGCTCAGGAGGAAAGTAAATAGGAGGAAAGTAAATTTGCCTGTCTGAGAGAGAGGAAAAGGATTTTTGAAGACTCCCTAATCTATTCTTCAAACTGCACTGTAGCCAGACGTAATATTCTGACTTGGATGCACTGCAATCGCTGGGACCAGATGATCTTTTCTACTGGCAGTACTACATTATTTATTACATTTATTTCAGTGGCAGCTATTTCAATTTTTTGCAAATATCTTTGAAAATCATAGTGGCACCATTGTGTTAACCATTTGTTCTTTTAGGTGCAATTAAGCCCTGCAAAAGTAAGTTATTTGTACAGTAGATAATGCAGTGAAATATGACCATGTAAATAGTCATGCATAATGACCATGCAAGGTCCTACATTTGGGCTGTGGCAATCCCAGGCACAGCTCCAGGCTGGGTGGGGAAGGAATTGAAACCAGCAGTGAGGAGAAAGACTTGGGGTGACAGTGGATGAGAAGCTCAGCATGAGCTGCAGTGTGAGCTCAGCCCAGAAACCAATGGAATCCTGGGCTGAGCCACAGGAGTGTGAGCAGCAGGGCAAAAAAGGTGATTCTCCCCCTTCACTCTGCCCTTGTCAGACCCCCCCTGGAATACTGCACACAGTTCTGGTACTCTCAGCATCAGAAGGACATGGAACTGTTGGAGCAAATACCAAACTGATTCAGCTGTACTACACAGCAAATTCATATAACAGTCCCTATGAATTCAGCCTGACCCTGAACACTTACAGGAATTTCATGTGTAACAGCTTCAAAAGAACTACAATTCTGTTTGTGAGATCTCTGCCAGAAATCCTGGTTATGACCAGCAATAATCTTCAGATCAGGCTCTTGATGAGAACTACTGAAAGAAAAAAATGGATCACATCAGACCTATAAAATAATGATCAAAGAGTATGGTACACTTGGAATGTTCTCTTTTTATTTTAAATATACCTATTACAATAATTTGTTAGGCTTATATAGAGCACTATTATTTACATAGTTCAGTGTTTATCCTTTGGGGAGAATTCCAGTGCTCAATAAATAAGAGTCAATGAGCTGCTTGTTAACCATCTTGGAATCAAGTGTTCTGAAATATTAATTCCACATAAGTGGTGAAAGTCCTTGAAATAGTTAGCTCTCTGTAGTTTTGTTCAGTAGGTGTCTTCAGACTGCAGTTAAATGATGTTGAAAACTCGGAACATAGCTATAGGTAATCAGAAGAAAGTTCAACAACAACATCAACTTTAAAAAAAAATACCAAAAACCAGCAGTGATTGACCTCTACATTTTTCAGATGCATCTCAGGGTGACAGTAGTGCTCAAAGGGAATGAAAACCCAGTGTTTGGTAGACTCCCTGTTATAAAATGTCTAGATCATGGACCAAAATATACAGTCAGTAATAAATAAAATGTACAGCTTTTTACAAGATCTCCTTTTGCCACGGCATCTTAAAATGTGCCTGCAGGTGAGAATGGCCTTCATTACTTTTACTGAAATTCAGTTTTCCATGGTTACTGCTTCTTATACATGAATTTATGCATTATATATGTCCTATATAAAACACATAAAAGGTGCAGTTGTCAGTACAAGGAACATCATTAGCTGAGAACATGAAGAAAGGGTTCGTAGCAGATCCCACTCAACGCTATGTGTGTAAGTTCAAACGTACAAGAAAGGGACTTTGGTCCTGATCTTGCACTAAGAGAATAAATATAGTCCCATATTTCTTCGTACGAAACTTACTATCTCCACTGAGTTTGTACCAGTCCTGTGTTGACAACCCATTTTCATGTGACCCACCACAGAAAGTGGGTTTGAATCACAACAAGCAGCTTGGGTTTTTCTCCAAATTCTCATCAAAGTATCTCCAGAGGTCAAATCCATGGCACGTTAGAGATGTTGGCTGAATATCTATGACATTCAGCTATGGCACACAGCTTTGTTTCCCCAACACACACAAAGGGAAATGCAGCTCATAACTACCAGGCATTTATCCTAGCAAATGCAACATCAGCATCATTATCACGGAGAAGAAACTATCCTTTATTGGCAGTGTGCCTGTGTTTTCAAGAAAACATCATTGATTTTAGTAGCATTACAGTTTGGCAAAGAATAGTTTGGGAATTATCTCTGTTACAGTTACAAATCTCTGGCACATTTAAGACACCCACCCAGCTCTTTAAATAATATTTTTAAAGCAAAAAATTAATGTTTGATATAAAATAACAGTTGTGTTGTCAATGTGGAAAAATAGTCTACAAAAAATAAGTATAAAAGTGATCTTAGATCTATGAATATGTTTCATATAAACAAGTCCAGGTGACTAATCTGTGTTAGAAATGGCCCTTGGTAGGCTGTGTCACAACAGAACATCACATTTTTCACAGTTTACAAGAGCACAGATTCACAATGTGATGACACTTTATATAAGAAAAATAATATTTTACAAACTATACATTTGGCATCTAGTTTTTGAATTTTTTTCTGTTTCTTTTTCAGTTCCTTTTTTTCTTTTTTTCCTTTTTTTCTTTTCTTATAAAATAGTGCAAAATTACAGTGCGTTAGTAGAAGATTTTGCAAATCCTAATAAAAAGTCAATATATTTAACCATTTTGTTCATTCACTGGAAACAGTTTGGCACATTAGGACTCTGTATAGATGGAAAAGCTTCTCACTTGCTTCTCTTCTGTAAATCCATTGAATCTTTAAAACATTAAATTGCACCAAGGGAGTTAATGTTCCAGACTTTTTTAATCTCAGCTCTTACAACGTGTGGTACAACGTGGCCAAGGAAATGTAGATTTTGCAGTTAATTTATTTGCCAAACAGCATACATCAGACTGGTTTTTCTTATCGTGTTATAAAGCAAAGGATTGATGGGAACATTTTTCATCTAGTGACTGCTTAAGTGTTTATTTACAGCTTCAAGGTTGTATAGGAAATTTATCCCAACTTTATGTATATATATATATCTTTGAAATTTTGATATGAAGCTTGTCTCTTTATCTGGATCCAGACAGGCTCTATCAAGCCAGGGGGATGAAGTTTCATCAAATCCCATTCTTCCCTGGACTAATTTATTTAAAGAACAAGAATTGCTTTTGCTGCCAATTTGTAGTGATGAAATGAGAGAGAGTGCTCAGGCATTGGAATGTGCTGCCCAGGGAGGTGGTGGATTCCCCATCCCTGGAGGTTTTCAAGCTGAGACTGGATGTGGCACTTAGTGCCATGGGCTAGTGACCATGGTAGGGTTGGACTTGATGATCTCAGAGGTCTCTTCCAACCTGGTTGATTCTATGATTCCATGATTTTCCTACGAACTATTTACTTAGGAAGGTTAATGAAGAGTTCCCCCATGTATCAATACTTCATTTGTACAGACTGACACCACCCCTAAAAAAAAAAAGCCACTTCTCTTATTACTTGGAAGAGCAAAGTAATCTGTGGAATCATAAACAGGTAGGGTAAAGGCTGCTGGAGTGAGAGTGTCCTAAGCCACACCATGAGTGTCAGAGTCGTCTCAGGACACTTTTCTGCCTCCTTAAC
>NW_008668853.1:44266-68513 GCF_000695815.1 Acanthisitta chloris
GAGTCATCTACCAGAGGTTGCCAAACAGTGCTGTGTCTCACCCTACTCATTGTTCAGGCTGTTGACCTGGAGGTGAAAGCCTCTCTGCCACATGGATGAATCTCTGTACTATTCACTGCATGGAGACTGTTGGTTTAAGCTAATTGTGAACACAACATGGCAACATAAAATATTGCCAATTAATTACCTTTCCAAGAGAGAAATGAAATGACTTCTTCCAGTATGAAAACTGCAGGGTGATGTCTCCAGGCCTAGTTATATCTCAGGAGTTTATGGTTTTATCATCTGTATCACTTTGTGGCAATTGTGCCATGAATTAAAATTACTACTGCATGGTTTATTTAACCAATGTATGAGAATTTCTGTACTTTTTATGAACATATGCATTTTACACTGATTCTCTGACAGTAAAATTTACTATAGCACTTTACTTGGTCATTCAAATGTTAGAAGGGAAACATCCATGCATAAGACTTGTTTTTCACTCAAGCCATTCCACCCTTGGCTCAATCCTTTGCTAATTGCACAGGAATCTCCCAAATCACCTCTTGACTCTGGTGGAAGATCAAGCAGCGAAAGATGAAACTGAAATAACTATCTTGTATGAATCCTACTGATGGATTTGTAACATTTGAAAATCACTTCTGTTAAAAACAAAGAAAAATAAACAAACCAGAACTGTCAGCCAAAATGAATGAAAAAACTCACCAGCTAGTAGATAAACAAATACTTCCCCTGGGCTCTCTTCTCAATAATGTACTAATTTTGACCAAGGATACCCTTGAGTATTTGATTAACTTACACCGTTAGGTTTAAATAGGTCAGAAACCTCCTTGTCAGCATGCACAGCCACACTTCTTGCTCCCACTTTGCACACACAGTGATTACTCCCAGTTTCATCTAGACTGAGCCAAATACTTTCCTCCAAGAGGAAAATCAGGTGCTGCTGAGACTGACCCTCTCTGGGGCACCCTCAGTCCATATTAAAAGGATCCACACATGACCAAAGGATCCACACAGGACCAGGTTTTATGCTTTCTTCCTAGGACAGCCCTTGCCTCACCTACTCTCAGCTCCTTATGCCACATGGAAGTTTGGTCACCCTGCATAGCATGTGCAGGCTGTGAGCTGGAGTGCCATGCTGAGGGGATGGCATGAGGTGGTGGTGGCACATACAGTGTTCTGAAACACAGAATTAGGGCCAAAGTTTATTGGATAAACACTAAGCCAGAATTAATCCAGTTTTCAATCTGGACTAGCCAGTCTACTCACTGGATTAATGCACATGATGCAAAGGAGGCCACACAAATTGGTCTCTGTTGACTATAGATTGTACTCTTTGGCACAATTCCTAAAGGCAATAAAAACATACTGTTTGAAATCCCAGTGCATTAAAGCATTTAGGATGCTGTTAAATGCAAGCACATGCTTGAGTCTCATGGTTATATGCATGTGCATAAGGTCTTTCTTGAATCAAGTGCAGAAAGTATTGCTGCCTGAGGACATGAAGATTGACTTCAAAATCAAAGAAAAGAAGAATAAAGATTCTTGAAGTTAGGTAAGAAATATGATTAGCTTACTGGCACATTTCATTTTATTCCTGAATGTCATTTTTTGTCGAATGAAAAAGGTCATATGAGGCCAACAGGAGTTCCATTCTTGAACAATCAGCAACAGTTATTGGTTTACTGAAGCTTGCTTGATCAGAAATGGGAGAAAATTATGTGGGTTTTCCTTTTTTTAAGCCTCTTTTGAGAAACAACCATGAGTAACACAGTAAACCAGTTGTTTACTGTGTAGTAGCAGTGTTGATTGCCCATATCTTGCTCGGCTTGCATGAACTCTACAAATCCCCACATTCATGCTCTCTCAGTACAACTTTCATTTTATTTCATCTGTCTCTTAAAAGACAAATGTGTTGCTGGATGTGCCTCACATGTTCTGAGCTCCTCACTTAGGCTGGTTGCTCACTGTGAATAGTCATCTTGTATGGCAAGGGGCATTCCAAGAAACTGGCAACAGGATACACTAAGGAATGGAGATCTCATACAGAGTAAGAGCTGCTGTGGTCATTGACTGTCCATGAAATGAAAGGAAAACTCTGCTTTAGAAGGATCTGCTGACACCACTGTCTTCTGTCTGTTCACATTCTGTGGGGTAGAAATGCATCTGCAGTTAGTGTTTTACCTGGTTTGGGTCTCATTTTCCACACTGAGAAAGACAGTAATGTTAATAGCTCAGTGCACAACAGAGAGCTCAAAAACATCTAAAATAAGCCATTGTAAAAGAAAGAATAATGATTGCTCTCTGTATTCAGCGACTGCCTAGTTAACCAGCAACAAGTGCATACACAAGATTATTGTGGGCTGGGAAATATGATAAACTGATTATCTGAAGCAAAATTGTTGAGAAAATAGTTAGAAATGGTGTGATTTCCCATCTTTCATGTCTTTTGCCAGTGGTACCAAAGCCTAATACCTTGTTCTCTATTTTGGCTAATCCCATGTAATTTACTCTTCCACAACTGACTGATTTTACCCATTCTCCTTCACAGTGATTTGCTAGTTGAGTCTATGTTAGCTACGCATGCAGAGCAGCTCACTGAAGAAGCACAGACCTCACAATGCTGGATGTCACATACAGACTGGAATCAATCTCCTGTACAGGTGCTTTACACCCATTGCTTCACATCATTTACCACCTAAGCTGGACATGCCCCCAAATGCTTCATCTTCCATCAGCAAAGCTCTTTATACCCAGAACTGCTTAAGGCTTGATACCTGCATATCACCTTCATAAATCAGCAGGTTCTCTTCTGTTGCAGTGCACACTTCTCAGGAATGTCAGTGAGGCATTAGACCCAAGTATATTTTTTAGGATTTGGTCATGATTCTTCTCAATAATTCTGGTTTAGATTTCTCTCCTGTTTCATTCATTTTTGAAACAATTTTAGCAATGTGTCCTGAGTGCAACGTATCCAAGCCTTGTTATGCACTGCACACAAGCTTCATGTGGAGTTTCTGTGAAGAGAACAACTCCCTTTCCAGTTCCATCAAAAGACTTCCATAGTTCTTAAAATTCAGCCCAAGACTAGCCATGATGACTGGATCCTGTGCTTACAGACATTTCTTACAGGGTTAAAATTCAGCATAAATTTCAAAACTTTCCTGTGTGTACACTGATTGATATTTGTAGATACAAGTCATATATCTTATTACTATGCTTTCTTGATATTATTGGAAGAGCTTATCAGCTGAACTTGCTGCCAAGAAACCAGTCTGATTAGACCTAAGGGCTTGTAACACACAGCACAACTCCCACGACCTGAAATGAGGAATGAAATAAAGGATTGTGCCCATTCACCTTCCACTGAGATCAAAGCAAAGAACTCCCAAATTCCAGCACTGAGGGAATCAGGTTATGGAGCCAAATCAGTGGCATGTTCAGTGACTGAGAATTTCACAGCTGTGCTGAAAAACAAAATGTTATGATGTCCTGTAGGTCAGATTGTAAGCTACAGCCACTTGCCTTCAAAATGATGGAAAGGCTACTCACATTACAGCCATGGCAGCACTTTGCTTTGAGAAGACTTGATTAGTTTCCTTGTATTGTGTTAATTTTGAAGGTAAGCTCATCTCTCCTGCTAGAGTGCTGGAGAGATGTGAGTTTCGGTGATTCACAGTATACTGACAGCTAGCTTTGAAAGAGGGATATAAATACAGTATAAATAAATACCTGGCTCATAATACAGATTTTGAGGCCACAGGGAGAGCAGAAGTGATCCTATAATTTTTCCATAGGGTTTTGGCTTTTAGAAATTTAACTGCATTACTTTTACATCTTTTTGTGCCTCTATTCCAACCTGATGTGAAAAAAACTTATCTGACAAGTCACCTTACTTTTTGCTAAGTATTTGTCATTGTTTATCCCTCATTTCCTTACTTCAGCAATGTTGGTGTCTGCAAGTTTAATCTTAGGTCTTAGATCAACTCCTTTGTCCGTTTGGTGTCTTATACCTCTCATAACCTGAAGTTTTTCAAGCTGAACTTTGTTCTTTTTTTCCAGTAGAAGTGTGATTTGTAACACTTTCACCTAAAATTCCAAGCTGATTTGCTTTCCCTTGAAACCAAAACATATCCATACATTTATGGCATTAAATCAATACTGTACATATCAATATATATGGCAATTATCTCTTTATGTCTTATCTGAAAGAAACAAGTAATAAAATGATATGTTAAAAGCAGACAATTTAAATGATCGTGACAATCATCACAACTTTGTATTTCAGATTGGAGCAAATTTAATACTTATGAACCTATTTATATATTCAGATTTGGTAGCAACTGCTGCTCTGATGAGTGCATTTTTTATACCTGTCACATAAAATATTTTCAAAACCCAAACTTCATTAGTTTAGTAAGTTGAAGGGTGGAATAAGTCAGCCTGACAGCTTATTTACTGAACTTCAGTGTATTTCTTTCAGAAAACAAACTGATTCGTGTTTTGCCACTTTCATGAGTGATAACATCAGGTTGTCCAGTTGGAATTAAAGTTCAACAGATCACAGAATTGGGAAGAAATTCACAGTTATTCAAGAAATTATATAAGGGAACCTTCTCAAATTTCTCAGCGAACTATTTCTAAAAATCCATTATTACCAGGCTGATGGAATAAACTCCTTTGATAAAATCTGTTTTCTCTGTATCAGTGTAACACCACCAGGTTAGTGATACTTGTGATACAATGAGGCTTAAGGACATGTTGCATTTGAATACACTCAAAAAATTGGATGAATCTGTGCTTTGGTCACTAAGATTGGTCATCTTCTCTATATCTGATTTCTTTTTCCTTCAGAGGGTAAGAACAGGTACATCCCCAAAGCAACTATTTGCTATTTGTTAGGAAACATCTCATTTTTAGAAACAAAGACTGTATACTATTCTAATACCTTTAGAAATCTATAGTTCTAGATTTGTTACCCTTAAAAAGGGCAATCAATCACACCTCAGCAGTGTTAGCTCCTGTACTTTACTGTGCTCTTAAAATCTAAGGGGAACCATAAGAAATTTTCTGTCTTTTGAAAAGTACACACATTTCCGACTGGAACAGCAAATTATGTTCTTAGTTTTCGCTGGCATTTAAAAAATTGTTTCTTTGATTTCCAAATAGGCTAAACAGCAAATGCAATGTTAAAACCAGAAACCCAATTGTCAAAAATGATGACTGGGACATGTTTCACAGAAAAGATGGAAAATCTTGTTTTAAATTTATAATAGGCAATCAAATATTCTTCAGTGCACATAACTGGTATATATACTGTAATTTGAAACTGAGTATTGATGGCCACTCCTGCTGATCTTTCAGAATCTCTTACAAAATATAAATAGGATAGCCAAGAGAGAATAGCTCATAAACCATGACATAAGGTTCTCTTTTCCTTCCTTTATTTTCACTCTTCATTTCTTCTCTCCACTTGGACTGAAGTTCCTTCTAGCTTCTTCAAAAAAGTGCACACACACACACACACACACACACAAATTAATTCCAAAACCATTTTTCTAAGTTTCCAATGGACTTGTATTCCTGGTGTCTTTTCACATGATCACAAGCAAGACATGCATGTGATTCCCAGAACCTAGGAAGGTGCACTGAAAAATCCTTCTTCCAGTTGAAATAACTAAGGTACATCTTGTTATTTTTGTCAAGCATCAGAAGATATTCTGCCAGCTCTCGGGGGGAGAGAAAATCTTCCACGTGTATGAAAGAGTCTCCTGGAATGTAATTCTCATAGTTTTCTCTCGAAGGGCCCAGTACAACTGGAACAGATCCAGCCAGAAGAGCATTGTAAAGTTTCTCAGTGATGTAATCTTTGTGGATTGAATTCTCAAAGGAAAGGTAGAATTTGCAAGTGGAGATAGTTGGAATCAAGTTTTTATCGTTGACATAGTCTCCAAAGGCTTGTCCATAGGTGTGGATTTCAATGTATTTGCTGAGCTCGTTGTAATACTTGACTCGAGCGTGCTCAGGGTTCCAGTTACTTACAACCCAACAGACCAAGTTTTCCTTACTTGGTACTTCAAATGTGAAGGAACTTGTCCCAACCATCATGAAGCCATAAGGCACCTGAATATCTGAATCACGCCGGTAAGTCAGGGTCAGGTTGAAGAGGTGTTCGATACCACTTTTCTGCGGAGTATGAGTTGGAGACTCCAAGTTCATCCAAATCCACTTCTGGAATGGTGGCCTGGCTTGCTGAGGTAAATTAGTCAGATCCCAGCTAATGTCCCTGTGATGAATGAGAACAGCGTGGGATCTGTTATATAGCGACCGGTCAATAGTCAGATGGCACCCAGGGATATTGAACATTGTTTGGCAGGATGTGAGATCAAAAGTCTGACCAAACGGCCAAACCCAGATCAAAACAGTAGTTTCATTAAGATTATCAGTTTTGGAGGAAAAGAAGTTCTTCATTTTCAAAACTGAACTGGCTGATTCTATAGGACCAGAAATCCAACTATTTGTTGGTTTGATATAAATTAATATAAATGCCATGAAACAACCGAGGACAATGAAGATAATAAAAAATGGCCGGAAAATTCCTTTAGATGTCGATGTCATAATTTGTTCTGAAGAAAAAAAAAAAAGAGAGGAAGAGAAAGAGAGAAAACAACATCAGGTATTACGTTTCTTATATATATTCTGGTAAAGCAATCAGACATCATAATGGACAGAACTTGGAAATTTCCTCTGAGGGGAGAGAACACAAGTTCTTATATGCTCTTCATGTCAATGTGACAGTATTTCTCCTTTTCACATTAAAAGTTCATAGACATAAATTAAAAGCAGGATTTTAATACTTCTCATACTTGATGGGAATCAATATATATATTGAGAAGTTTTTTTTTTGCTTAGAACCTCAGCCAAGGATTTGAGACACAAGACAAAATTACCTTTTGATTCTATCCTTGTGTCTGTGTAAGGGACAACGTGCTGCAGATTTGGTCCATTCATATTTGTGTGCATATGGAGGAAATAGGGTTAGATTGTAAAAGGAAGGGGATAGAACTTTCATTCTGTAATCAGTAAGACTGTCATGAGAACACCAGTTCATGTCTTATGAGTACATGAGGATGAACATCCATGCCCTCTCCAGAGGCCTCCTAAAATAGCTAGGGAAGGAAAGCAGCAGTAGAGGCTTCCCCTCTACAGCCTCACATAGTTCCCACATAAAGAAAAATAAAGAGAAATGAATTAAAATATGTCCTTAAATATTTGCTTATGTTTTCATGCCACAGACCTGTGTTAAAAATTTGGAAAAGTAAAGATATGCTGCATCTTTGTGAGGTACCATTTTTTTCCCATGGGGAAGGAGAGGCAGGGAGTTCATACAGCCTCCTTTGTCCTCCCTCTGCTTGTCTCTTCCTGAGAGAAGAGATCAATCTCTTTTCAGAACTCTTCTTCCATGTGATTCTTTTTGCTTATTGCCAACCTTTGCTCCTGAATGCAGCCCTAGAACTCAGAGATACACTAAAACTAAAAGCAATTACCCATGTAGCACTATGACACACAAGGATAAAGAAGTGGAAGTTAGTTACCAGAAAGAAGTGTTCTGAAGATACTGGCCCACTGTAGATTCTACAGAGCAGTGCAATGACTATAAAACTTGTCTGGCTTTCTTTTTCTACAGATTTCTCAATTATTTGTGGTTTTTGTTACTTTAACTAGGTAGCTCCATCCAAAAAAAAATATTCAAATCCCATTCCTAAATATAGAACAATATATTATATAATATATATATGAGTAGATTCTGGCACTTTTGTCTAGGCCTCTTTGCTGAGGACATAGTTTAGCAGGTTGTCTCTTCATTCAGCTAAATGATCCTGAAGGGATCAGTAAAGCAGAGGAGCTGTTGTGTCCATGGCTTTTCCACTTATCAGTTTTAACCCCTCTGAAAGAAAGATGTGGTTTTACAGCAGCATCATATTGACTTTTTTTTTAGCCTATGTTGATTGTTGCTGGAAAATATGTCTAGAAGGAAGGTTATGACCTGTGAGAGCCAAAGGCTCCTTCTCTGCCTTACTAGAGTGAAAACCAGAACAGGATCTCTGAGGAAGAAGGGATTTAGGTTGAGCAGCTTTAGGAGATGAAGCACAAGGAAAAAAACAAGAGGCTGAGCCGATATTCATGTAACACTGTTCTTTGTGTCTGTGCTATTGAAACCAACACACAGAATAGGTATAGCTTTTCACTGAACAGATAGTGTGAGCTGAGTTTGAACAATAGCCTGGGAGAGATGTCTATTCACAGGGACTGATCATTTTCTAGGGATTGAAATGGATGATGAAAAATCAGAAAAGGACTTTAACATTGTGCCTTGTAATGTATTCGCCCTCCAGTTAAAAGCCCTTTCACTCAAGTCTCTCTGATAGGGATTATTTTACACTAAACTCTTCTGCTAACTAATTAAACCACCCTGCATCATCACATGGAAATTCTTGCTACAAAGGAAATCACCAGATATTATGTATTTTGTTCTCTGCTTGAAATTCTACTCTGTCCACAATGCTGCACTTGTGTAGGAAGCTTTTGAATTGTGGTGCCAGTGTGAGGGTAAACACTTGTTATTTGTGCTACCCCAAGTACCAATATTAACATCTCCCAATGTTAAACAGGTGAGTTTACCTATTTTTATCCCTTCTGGATTGATTTCCTCTCATAGCTTTGCTGCCCTGTGAGCTCATGTATTGCCTCCTGATCTGGGATCATGGTTCTTAGATTCTGCCTTTCACCAAAACATTAGCCTACATCCAGGATAGTCCTTTATAGCTTTTCATCCTTTTGAGTCACAGAACTAACCATTCATTATGCAAGCTCACAGATCCATTAGATGTATAGACATTGCTGGAATGTTACACTTTAAAACCTCTGTTAATGGGATGGTGGAAAAGGGTTCTAACAGCAAGACCCATTAAAACACTGAATGAGAGACTTGCAAGGAAGCAGAAGACCTGAGCAGACTCCTAAAAATATCACTTACTTATACCCTGAGGAGCTGGACAGGATTTTTTTCATGGAATTCTATTTTTGTATTCCATTTTGTGTTACCCCAGTAATAACTATTAAGATGTACACTGGGAATAGTAGTAATTGGTCAATATGAAGTGCTAACAGAAGAACAAGTCCAGATGAGGGCACAAAGTTGCTAAAAGCACTGGAGCATCTCCCTGTGAGGACAGGCTGAGGGAGTTGGGGCTGTTGAGCCTGGAGAAGAGAAGGTTGTGTGGAGACCTCAGAGCAACTTTTCAATATCTGAAGGGGCTACAAGGAGCCAGAGAGGGACTCTGTGTTAGGGATTGCAGAGATAAGACAAGGGGTATCAGGTTCAAATTGCAGGAGGGAAAATTTAGGTTAGATATTAGCTAAAAGATTTTTCCTGTGAGGATGGTGAGACACTGGCACAGGTAGCCTGGGGACGTAGGAGATGCTCCAGCCCTGGCAGTGTTCACAGCCAGGTTGGATGAGCCTTGAGCAACCTGCTCTGGTGGGAGGTGTCCCTGCCCAGGGCAGGGGTTGGGACTGGATGATCTCTAAGCTCCATTCCAACCCCTAAAATTCTATGATTCTATGAGTAATTCTATGCTTCACAAGGCAGATTGAGGAACCTATAGAATGGACCAGCAAACTTTGTTTTCATGGCTCTTGGGACTGAGCCCTGTACACAGTCAGGCAGTAAGTACAGTGAGGTATGTGGGAAGCACTTGTTGACAAACACTATTTTCACAGCATTATAAAATGGTTTGTGTTGGAAGCGATTTTCTTGACAAGTGGCTTGTCTGTCCTGCTAGAACATACAGGTTGTGGTCCACTGGAATTCATGGAATATTTTTTCATAATATTCTCCAAAATGTGGAGTCTTTGCCATATTTATTTATTTCCTTCCTGTCTTTTGTGCCCGAGATAACCATCAAACTCCCACTACAGTGCAATTCTGGCTATAAAGGTGACACTAAGGAGACATTTGTTACAAGACATCCAGCCAAGTAACCTCAGCTCACCCTTCCTCTTTCATGGCTTTCCTTCTACCACAGAATCACAAATTTCCCTTTTGCAGATCCCCTCCCCCATGCATGCCAGACTCTGAAAAGAAAACTTTGTCAAAGAAATGTGTTTACTGAGACTTTTGCCAACTGGAAGAACTCCTTACTTTCCATAGTTTTGTTGTAAAGTACATTTCAGAGTGTTGTGGTGTAGCAAGTATTTTCTAGGTGCTTTTTTTCCCAGGTTGAAAGTACAGTATTTCATCAGTACAAGACTATTTATCTCAGTACAAAACTTAGCAAGGTTCCTTTATAAGTGCAAAACTTGGCACTCCATCAGCAAGCAACTCCATTTAGCAGGAACACAAACAGGGAGATAGTAATGGAGTAAGTACCAGCAATGTTAACCCCGAGTATACCAGGCAGGGCTTGCAAAAATATGTCTATTTTCTGAGTGCATCGTGTTCATTAAAAAATAAAATTTTATGGAAACTGTTTTATCATGGTTTCATTGCAACTCAGACTTCTCAATCATTCCAGAAGGGACAGACATGGGTTTTTTTCTGGTTATGCAGCACTGCAGGAGGGAGAAAATGCAACTTTTCAGGTCTGTAATATCAATGCCTATTGCCTTGGTATATTTTTATACCAGTTTCTCTGGTTTCTGAATGTTTTGCCAGTAAGCCAAAATATATCATTACTTGCAGAGGTTTAACTTTCATTACTAGTCTAGTACTGAGATTTTCCAAAGGAAAAGGACAGTATTTTAAAATCAAGCTGAAGCAGAGAGTCTTGAAAGCATGGACACTGAAAAATGAATACAAAAATCATTGGTTACTTTTCTCAGAATTCTTACACATTCAGGGCTAACTCTTGTCCTCATCATCACTTGGTCTCAGGATCACTCAAGAAGAAATATAACAACCTCAACATAGTCTGTGAGAATCCCTCCTGGGATGAGAGTGGGTGTTTCTGGCACAGTGGACTTACCAAGGCTGAAGAGCAGGAGGACATTGAGGCTAACAGAGGTGTCAGAGGTAGGCCCATTTAGAAGCAGACAGCTAGCTAGGGAGATGCTGTAGGACTATTAAAAGGACAGCTGAATGCAGTGGGAACTGACAGGAATCACAGGCAAACAATTGTTATTGTTAGAAACAAGGCTCATTTGGAATTGCACTCCCTGTCCTCTGGCATGTTTTACCAGTCTTGGTCATGGCATAGCTGCATTTACCCTGAGAGCTGTATTTTCTTAGTCCACCCTTCCCATTAGCCAGCTTTTTCACCTGCAATAGGAAAGGAAATCTGAGACTGGAGAGTGCTTCACTTCACTGGAATTAACTCTCACTGCTGCCAGTTAAGCCTGCTGCAGCCAGAGTGGTGGATGTTTTCCCCCACTATCCAAACACAGGCTTGTTTCCACGCGTTTCCATGCCTGTCCCACAGATTTCTGAAAGCAGCCCAGTATCAAAAGGCTCAACAGAGCTGCAGGCAGCTAAAAGGCTGAAAGCTGAATGAGCTGCTGATCTGAGACTGCATATTTTTATCCTATTTTATTCTGTTTACAATATTCTTTTTCTTCCCCTCTCCACCTCCTTTTTTGGGGGGGTGGTTATCTGCTCAATTCCTCAGATTGCAGTTTTGTGTATTTGCACTTGGAGAATAGTATAGAATGATTTTATTCAGTGGTGGTAATTTTTAGTTTGGACAGTTTAAGAAAAATGATCTAAGAGCACCCTGAGGACAGGTAGCCATTTAGACAGATTGCTTAAGGATGGTGCTGAACCTATCACTGGAGAGTGGTAAGAACAGGTTAGACAAGCACCACTAAGCAATGAGAGATCAGATTGTGCCCCCAGGTCCTAGGGCTGGGCTGGATGACCTCACGATTCCTTCCAGCCTTGTGCTCAAGTGATAATAGTAAACACAGATTCCTGGAAAATGCACCTAATAAAACCAGAAACTGGAAGTCTAAAACTGCAAAGAATTGCTGAATAAATGAGTAAAAGCATCCCCCCAGTTTCAACGTTGCCTCGCAAGCCACGAAATAGACACATTGTGCACAGTGAAAATGCGAAGGGAAGTAAAAAATTGCATGGAAAAGAGCAAAGTCTCTATTTTCAAAGCCTAAACCTAAAGCTTCCTGTCAATTGCTAGGTGGGGTACTGCTGCTTTTTTTTGGGAATATCTGAATCTTGACGCCTCAGGCCTTGCTGAAGAAAACCCTGTTCTCAGCTTCCTTCTCCCAGTTGCTGTGGAGCACACAGCTATGGCTCAGCAGCTCTGAGCCTTCCCCTGTGATTGTCATCTCCTTTTCCCCATGGCACTCACACTCTGTCACTCTCCAGCTGCTTATGCAACAGCTCAGTGGTTCCTTTCTGGGATCCAACTGTACAGCAAAAGGCATTAGCCAGGGACACAGAGTCTCCCAGAAGAGCAGAGGACGATGGCTCCAGCATTGCTTTCCATACTGGAGAGACTCTGTCACCACCTCCAGTGCCACATATGGAAAAAATAAAAGTCTTGCCAGCAAGAAACCTTTCCAGACAATCTGGCATCAGTGCCAGGACACTCCATTTGGCAGCTGTGCTGCTCTCTAATGATGAGATTTTAGGTTTGTGTCAGAGGGTATGTGAGTACTCTGCACTCCTTTCCTGGCACAACTGGAAAATACATGGATGTAAAGCAATCAGCACCTCAGCAGCACTGCCAGCCTTGGTAACATGCAGAGACAGAGCCTTTTTTGTACCTTAACTTCCAGGTTTGCTTGTCCACATTGCAGCTACTTTATGACTGATAGCAATCTATGAAAGGGGTGGTGGCTCTCCATACTGTGCTAGCGACAGAAAATGAAGTTCTTCACCACTGTAGCTTAGTAGCAAACTTTATCTGCCTTGCCAGGAAAGTGCTTTTCATCTTCCTGAATATAAAGCTCATCCTAGTTATGCAGCACAAGCCAGTCCATGCTTCTTTCAAAAGCTCTGAAAAGGCTCTGCACCAAATGAAGCTGATCAAAGAAAAGCTGCTCCAAAAGCAAGTGGTCGCTTCCTCCCTTCTTTCCATGTGGTTTGAGTACAGCAAACTGCTGTTCCCTCTGATTCTGCCAGAACTGCAGAAAGAGCTCTTCAGGAGCTTTGTGACTGGCTTGTAAAACTGCTGCTGGCCAGCTGAAATGTGAGTAACATACCTGCACCAGCTATATATTTGTGATGGGCACCAGAAAGGCTTGGTTAACTCCCAGGAGCTGTGAAAATGGTGTGAGCTAAGCCAGACAGAGATGGAGCACCAAGTGGCAGAAGAAGGACTATAAGCATTCCTGTGTACGTGAACTAAACTCCCCATCCAAGAATCACAGTTGCTTCTGGATGATTTTATATTCTCTAGTTCCCTACTACAATGGAAAAACACCTTCTCGTGCAAAGCAGAGAAATCAGAATGAGGAAAGAGCAGAGGATGTCTGCTTATAATATCAAACACTTACTGTAGGGTATGTTAGCTCTGTGGCAGAGCAAGACTCTCAGCACCAGCTATTTGTGGAGATATGATTAGAGGCTCTGTGCAGCAGCTACACTGCTGTATCTTGCTGCATAAACAAGCTGAAAAATTTTAATTGGGATTTAATGCTGCTTTTTTTTTTTTTTTTTTTTTTTCAGATACAACTGCAGAGATCTGGAGGATTTTTGCCAGTGGCAACAGAACTCCTGAGATAGCTCTGTAGCCAAGAAACAAAGCCTGAGAGGCCTCTAAGAAATGCCATAAAATCCCCATAATCTGATCTCTACGTAACATTTCACTTCTCTGCCTGCCTAGCACCTTTTCCTTAAGAAACTCATTATACCTCTGGGTTTGGGATCTGTACTGATGGAACTGTTTTTTAGGATGCAGGTCAACATTCTTGCTTTAATTTGCAGCCTTATGTGCTATGATACTAGTTGCCAGAGAGACAACAACTACCCTAGAGAGAAAACAAAGCAACTTAAGTGTTCAAATCAGCTGCAATCTGCTCTGTGGCTAAAAGGGATAATGCCATTTACTTATACAGCCAAAGTGGAGAAGAGAGGTGATGATTTATAGGCCTAGTTTTTAAAAATATGTCCATATTCTTAGCAAATAAGAATTTTAATTGTTTTGGTTGGTTGGTTGTTTTTAGCCCCTCACAGGGTGGAAGGATCAGCATCTGTTTTACAAATATAACCAACAGAATTGAGTTTCTTGACTGTTTTGAGCACAGATGTAATGAAGTGTTGGTCAACAGGCCTCAGGATGGCCAAGAGTCCTTGTCCAGGTTGTGCTAGTTGTTGTATAAATGCCTTGAGCAGAGCTCCTCACTGTTCAAGCTTTCTTAAAAGCACATCAGTGACTCAGAGCTGCAGGTTAGGAGCTATGTATAGAGAATACAAATCTTTCACATTATAAGATACTGAATGCCAAACCCAATGGTTGCTTATTTTCCATCTGGGAAAAGTACAGTCCAAGTAAGTGATGGATTGTAGAGCACTTGTGAGTGTAAGAACACCAGCACTAAAGTGGAAAAATGGAAAATCAGCAACAATCATTTTCCCATGGTGCATCAACTCCTGTTTTCAAGCTGACTTATGTTGGTAGTGCTAAACATTCCCAAGAAATAAGCTGGTAGGTGTAAGATAGAAGGTGGTTATAAAACAAGAGTCTTACACGAAATGCTGCGTCTTCTGGAGCAAATAAACTAGTAACTTGCTTTAAAGATTAGCCAAGTTTGGACACTGAAAACAAGAACAGAAGACTTTTAAGAGTCTGATCTGAGTGTATTTCTAGTCCTGCACAGACTTTCTGACCAAGAACCACATAAAGTAAATTCAGAAACATTTCCAGTAAGATGTTTAAACTTATGCACATACATGAACACAAACATGATCCCCCAAATCCTAAGCCTTTACATAACAAGAATGAAAGCATGTTTTTAAAAGAATATATATTTTAGAGAGTATATATTGTAAAACCAGCCAAAATAACAATCCCTAAACCTCTCAAACTGCATACTCTGAGGAAACAAAATCTCAGTGGAGAGAAACCAGTGGTAAACCTCTTGGAGTGTCTCTTTGTATGCATAACAAAAGGAAGAGCAGAGAGCTGGAACTACTAGCATAACAAGCTGAGAAATACAAAGCTTAACTAAAGTAACTGAAGAGACTTTTTTTTCTGTAGAAAAGAAAAAAGAACGAAGTCCTTCAGTCAGGATTCATAAGAGGAACAGGTTGAAGGAACAACTGTCTGAAAAAAACTCCTTCCAGTAGTTACAATCACCTACATGTTCCAAGGTGATTTTTTCTTTTTATTATTTACTGTCCAGGTTAATATATACACATCAATGACTCTGAGAGCAACTCTAAAGATTACAATACAGGGATGAAGAATATCCTCCACAAGCTGCTGACAATACATTGTACAAAGCAGACCAGTAGTTAGAGAAGATATGATACTTCATTTGAAAAGGCTTAGGCTATTTGCTGTTCCTTAACTTTGTGTTTCCCTTTTATACTTGTTAAAAAGAGAAGTTAAATATTTGCAGTGCAAGTTAAAGCAGTTGATTCTGATATTCAGTTACTGGAATCTGTGTCACAAATTTTTCTACTCTTAATAGAGAAAAAATTTCCATAGTGAATTAATGAAATTTTTGCCACTATAGTAACCATTCAATGTAAAATTATTTACTGTATCTTAGAAATACAATTTTCCAAGTGGTCTTTTACCCACCTTAAGGTTTGCAGCTGATAGTCTTTCTCTAGCACAACTTTACATATTAAAACTTGGTATTTAAAAATAGGAAAGAAAGAGTTCTCCTTTGTTCCTACTACATGAGGAAGACTTTATATAGCCATGTTACTCAGAAAGTAGATTTCTAAAGAAAGTCTGCAGAGATAGCTAGGAGGAAATAAAAGGAGAAAGAGAATGAGGGAAATAAATTGCAAGAGGGGGAAAAAAAAAAAAGAGGAGCTGGATACCAGCACTTAATTCTGTATTCCTTTACTTTAAATACACTGGTGAAAAGAAAAGTGATGACATGCAGTTGCCTTTTCAACCAGTCTGTGAATCCATGCAGCTAACACAGCTAATCCTCTCAAAGGAGGATTCCCAGCTCTGAATCCCAAGAAGGACCCACTCCTTCAGAGCACTGGGTGTGTCTTGGTGAAGAATCCAGAAGATCACACAATCAATCAGGTTGGAAAAAACCTCTGAAATCATCAAGTCCAACCTATGACCTAACACCACCATGTCAACTAGACTTTTCAACCAAACCAGTCTGCCATGCAGCTAACACAGTTTAGCAAATGTGGGTAGGACTAGTTTCATGACAAGATTGATAAGAGGGACCTAAGCCCTGGTTGATTAGGCTGTCCCAAGTCCTGAGGAGTCCCACACCAGAAACAGGCACTGCTAGTAGGGATCAGGGGAAATGCTGCAACCCTGAAAACCTCTGTTCATTTGTCTCTTGGTGCTGGTCATGCTTAAATTCTCCCTGGTTTAGCAAATGTGGGTAGGACTAGTTTCATGACAAGATTGATAAGAGGGACCTAAGCCCTGGTTGATTAGGCTGTCCCAAGTCCTGAGGAGTCCCACACCAGAAACAGGCACTGCTAGTAGGGATCAGGGGAAATGCTGCAACCCTGAAAACCTCTGTTCATTTGTCTCTTGGTGCTGGTCATGCTTAAATTCTCCCTGGCCCTCTGCCATACAGACTCCTGTGCTCTCAGCTGCCTAGTGCCAGCACATCCCCAGAAGGGGCTCATTCTTCACAGGGAAGGGCCATTCAAAATCGATCAACTAGCTATTACCCCAGCTCTCAGCCCTAAGGCTATGGATGTGCCTACAAGAGCAAACTCCATCTTCAGTGCAGAGCTAGCAGCTGCTCTTTGTTTGTCTGAATTTAAAAGAAACAGGCATAGGATGAAGTCCCTTTATGCAGCAGCTGAAGCTATGACCTATCAGATGCGAATCTTTCCTCAGACTGAAGTGATTCAGACCTAGATATTTCCTTTTCCTTAAAGATTTCCTAGCTCCTAGACAACAATGGCTGTCGATTTTACAATGTGTGAAGAGCTTTAGGATTGGAGGTGTGGAATCCTTTCCTCATTGCTGGCCTAGTTGCTAATGAAGACATTACTGTTTTCCCTTGGCCTCTTTCTGTCTCCTGCCTATTGACTCCCTAATGATTTATGCCCAGGGCACATCTGCAGCAGCACAGGGTAGACTCAGCTTCCTTCCCTATGCAGTTTACAACCCTCTAAAGAGAAGGTGAGAGAGGCAGTTTAAATCTCCTTTCTTGGAAAGATCACAAAAACTGGTCTGTATTTTGGGTGAATACTTTTCTGGCTGTGTTTCAAAAAGTGTAATTCCCTAACTTCTTGATAAAAGGAAGGGATTAGCTGCCTGGTCTCAAAGGAGGATTCTCAGCTCTGAATCCCAAGAAGGACCCACTCCTTCAGAGCACTGGATGTGTCTTGGTGAAGAATCCAGAAGATCACAGAATCAATCATGTTGGAAAAGACCTCTGAGATCATCAAGTCCAACCTATGACCTAACACCACCATGTCAACTAGACCATGGCACTAAGTGCCACATCCAGTTAATGGCTGATCTCCATCATCTTAGAGATCTCCTCCAACCTTGATGATTCTATGATTCTAATCACAGCACAGTCAGAAAATTATTACTGAAACTGCTTTATGTGGAGTAAAGGGGGTGGAAATCAAGTCCTAGAAAGATTAAGTAAGTTTCACAATATCACAAGATTTCTAAGAGATATTTTACAACTATAACTTAAATTTGCATCAAAGCAGTTGAGTCTCTGGGATAGATTATTTTCCTTCAAACAAAGTTCACCAGAAACTGGCCATGTCACATTTATTTAGATCAGACATTTTTGTTATGTATCTTTGTTTTGATTCTCTGAAAACACAACCTAATCATCTTGATTGAGGTAAATTAGTATAGGGAACTGGAAGATTCAATCAGATTAAAGTCAATGACCCCTTGATCTGCAAAATAAGAAAAAAACACAACCCTTTTGCAGAGCTATAGTTGATATTCTATCAGCAAAGCTGGATTTGCTGAAAAGACAAGAAGCATCCGAGATGAAATCTTGCTCACAGAAACATTGGAAAACCTATTAATTTCAGTATGTTTAGGGTTTTTTTCTTTCAGTTGATTGCAGCAACACGTAAGAAGTGAAAAAAAAAGGGCTCAGGAGTTATTTCTTTGTGAATAAAGTTAACTTAGAAATAAAAAAAACCTAAGGCAACTCAGAAGACAGGAAGACTGATGTGAGACAGCAAGACTGATGTAAGTCAGAGCTCAGGGAATCTAAACACTGGAACAAGGCACAAATAATGAACCCTCTTCCTTCTACACAAATATACACCAGCACACACAATCTGTAACCTGATGAAAGATTTAATCACCTGTTCCAAGTGTTTCTCAGTTTTCACACATTATAAATAGACACGTATTCTTTCATATGTACACACATCCTAAAAATAGACATATGTATTCTTTCATATGTACACACATCCTATTTATGTGGCATTTATAGCATACTTAATTCCTTAGATTCCCTGAAATATCTTGTCAATTATGCTTTATTTTTCTTCCTATCTATACCCATTTGCCAATCTGTATTATAAACAGAGGCTGACATAAGCTCATGGATGGATAGGGCACCACTGGGCAGGCTGTTTGCCATGGAGAGAGGCACTGGTCTTAATGAGATGTGCTGCTGCTGTGGTGTCCTGATGAGATGTGCTGCAATGTGACAACCAGCAGGTGCAGAAGGCAATGGAGCAGCTACTCCTGCCATCCTGGCAAATAGAAGGGAGAGAAACAGAGCATTGAATTCACTGAGCCAGGGAAGGGTGGCTGAGAAAAGGCAGAAGGGGGAGACAGGGATTATTATGATTATAATATGAGAAATAAACCCCTTTTCTTTCTTAGGCACCTTAACCCTTTTAACAGACAGGACATGAAGGAAAGGTTTGCCCTGAAACAGTTCATTCAGCAACAAAACTACAGCTGAATCCTGCAGTCCTGAAGATAATTTGCAGCATGAGATGCACAAGACCTCTGTATAAATAACTGGAGATGGAAATCTGCCTTTAGACTTGCAGAAAAACCCTAGCAAGGATGAGAAGGCAGTTGCTCAGACTAGAATGCTGATGAAAAATGAAATATTTCATGGGGAAATAGGGTGGATTTACTCCAGAATCTTTCCTATTAAGCAAATAATCAAGTTTATTGACATAGCTGATATAAATAGAAAGCTTTAAAGATAAAGGATTCTTAAATTCTAGTTTAGGTTTCATTCATATTCTGTCCCTTTTTGCATTTTCAGCATCAGCAATTATTATCAGTTCCTTTTTTCTTTTTACCAGTTTCTTTCAAGTTTTCTGTGCTTTTAGGTTTTGAGTCATGAATAAGACAAATATAATTGTACTCAACCAGCTATTTCTAGTGGATTAATTTTAGCTGCCAATGCAAAGGTCTAAGATTTATGAGTGTATTTTTAAAAAAATAATAAAGAATTCTAAGGACATGTTAGAATTAAGCCTTACAAAGGTGATTCCCCCCGCCCCCCCATATCTTCTGTTTATTTTCAGAATTATTTTATTTAGGTGCCTATGTCATGCCTGACACCTTAGTATCTGGTTTTGTTATTGATTGTTCTGAAATTATGCTCTGCAATGCCACGAGGGAAAATTCATTCTGCAGACTGATTTACCACTAGAGAAAGTTTGGCCAAGTCAGAACAAGAAATGCATTGTACCAATATATAGGAAGGCAGGAGGAGATTTTTTTTAAACTCAGTTTCATGTTCATTATGGATTAATCAGCAGGTGACAGCTAATGTTTGCTTATGTAATAGATACATACACCACATGTAATAATACCCATTAACTGAATGTATTTTGCTTCCCTTAAACAAGTAGCACAAAAATTTATGCTTGTTTCAAAGCATTAGAAGCAAGCAATATTAATTAGAAACCTCAGGTGGAAAACCTAGCTATGAGTCATTTCTGCCTTAGGTCAATCTGTCTGAGCATGTATTTGAAGGGGATTCATGATTTTATTTCTTGGATGCTGAAGGAGTGGCAAAGAGCCTGAAGATGTAGCTGCTGGTGGCAGCTGGCAGTCAAGAGGAAAACATACATAGCATGTCAGAAGGTGGAAGGCCCTTTTTAAAGAGTGAGAACCATTTCAGGCTGCTGCAGGAGCTCTGTCTGTTTTGGAAGACCTGGGGTTGAATTCAGGCAGGGCTCATGCCACAGAGCCCCAAGGTGGTTCAGCCTGGACCATCTCTCTGGACATCCTCTCCTTGGTTTGGAGCTGAATACCCACAGGAAGCTCTGCAGAAGGTTCCTTTTTGAAGCAAAGCCTCTCACTGCTTCTCCTTGGAAAGGCAAATAGTTTGTCCACACCTAAATAATTTAAAGAGCTGAATCAACAGACCAGCAGGGGAAGCAGCCAGAGATCTATTTCAGAATTGCATCATGGCTCAAAGCAGATCACTAATGAAGACGATGACCACAGCAACAAAGTCACAATCATAGAATCATAGAATGAACAAAGTTGGAGGAGACCTCGAAACATGTTACATCATCCAGTCCAACCATTAACCTGAACCTGTCACGAACCCCTAAACCCTAAACCAGATCCTCCAGTGTCAGATCCAGATGCCTCTTCAACACTTCCAGGGATGGTGACTCCACCCCACCACTTCCAGTGCCTGAACACCCTAACAGAGAAAACATTTCTCCTAACACCTAATCTGACTCTCCCCTGTCTCAGCTCAAGGCCATTCCCTCTATCCTCTCCCTGCAGTCCTGGCAGGACACACATCCCCCACCTCTCTCTAACCCTGTCAGGGAGTTGCAGAGAGCCATGAGGTCACCCCTGAGCCTCTTCTCAAAGCTAAACAAACCCAATTTCCTCAGCCCTTCCTCATCCAACATGTTTTCCAGCCCTTTTCTGCCCTTGTTGCCCTTGGCTGGACTCCCTCCAGTACCTCAATGTCCTTTTTGCAGGACAACAGATGAGGAGAAAGACTATGTTTAAAGATGAGAGGAGTATTTTGAATGTATTCAGTCATTTGGGATTTTTAGAGGTGCAACTACATGTGCAGGATACTTTTTATATACATTCCAACTAATTTAACATTTACTGGAAAATACAGTTTTCAGTTACTCATTAAACAGCTAGAAAACTCCTTACAGTTTAAAGGAAGTCGTTCAGCTTGAAGCTGTTTGTTTGAATGCCAACCAAGCATTTATTTAATGTCCATGGTGTAAGCACTTAAACAGAAAGTAAAAGATTTCTTAACAGAACTTGTGTGCGATTGACAGATATTGGAACACTCTGTGTTATTTAAAATCATAACAAATGAAATGTGTGTATCCAGAAAAGCTGGTTTTGGATGGATGATCTTTACTTGCTGATGAAAGTAAAATGAAATAAATTACATTTCAGCCTCTTTGAAAATGGCATATAATGCTGAAGTGAACCGTAAGTATTTCACTAGGAGACTTCTAATAGGTTCCCTAAGATTTATTTTTTTCCCCTAAATAGAGAATAAAATATGATAATCTCCCAGGAGACTACTGGAAAGATACTTTAAATTGTCATTTTGTGCAAGGAAGCAAGACAGAGTTTTGCAGACCTGATGTGCTGATAATATGATTACTCTAGCTAGATTTATTTTTCCATTGGGATTTTACATCACTGTTTATTTAACTGCCACATATAAAGGAAAATTACATAAAAAGGGATAGTGTGCAGGCAAATATGGCAAAGAATTTAGCTTTGGAATAACTTGATTTGCAGAAGCTAAGAGCAATAGAAACCTTTTCACTGCTATAACTCTTTGAAATGCAGAGTAAATTTTTGATACATTTATTTTACAAAATCTTGCAGTGTAACAGTTTGTTCTCTGTGCTAGTTGTTCTCTGTTAGTGGAGGCAGTTTTGGTGCCCTCAACATAAGAAGGACATGGAACTATTGGAGCAAGTTGCTAAGAGGACTGGAGCATCTCCATGTGAGGACAGGCTGAGGGAGTTGGGGCTGTTGAGCCTGGAGAAGAGAAGGTTGTGTGGAGACCTCAGAGCAACTTTTCAATATCTGAAGGGCATTCAAGGGACCTGGAGAGGGACTCTGTGTTAGGAACTGAAGTGACAGGACAAGGGGTAATGGGTTCAAATTGAAAGAGTGGAAATTAAGGTTAGATATTAGGACAAAGATTTTTCCTGTGAGGGTGGTGAGACACTGTCCCAGGTTGCCCAGGGAGGTAGGAGATGCCCCAACCCTGGCAGTGTTCACAGTCAGGCTGGATGAGCCTTGAGCCACCTGCTCTGGTGGGAGATGACCCTGCCCAGGGCAGGAGTGGTTGGAACCAAGATGCTCTACAAGGTCCATTCCAACCCCTAAAATTCTATGATTCTATGACAAACTCAGATGTACTGGACAGTAGTTATAAATTATGGTGGAAATTACTTGTTTTTATGGGACATGATGAATTCAACTGTCCCTTCTTTCCAATTCTCTCTCCATAAACTAGTTCTCAAGTGATTTCTGCATTCTGACGCATTGTGCATAAAACTATATTTTGATCTACAAAAGTTCAGAGACTCGATCATAAAATATTTAATTATTTTTTTTCCATGATCAGTTTGTCAAAACAAAAATCAACCTTGAGAATATTTGCCTTGTTGGTATTTTCTTAAGGATGTTTTTTTATGTCAGAATTTAAACAAATTTGCAGGGAAGCCCATAACTGCTTTTATATCACTGGGCCTCATTAGGGAGGGAATGGTTTAAAAGACTTCAATTTTATCCTGCACTAAAAGAGAACATTTTCAACACCACAAAATTCTGCAGAGAGGAGGGAATGGTTTAAAAGACTACAATTTTATCCTGCACTAAAAGAGAATATTTTCAACACCACAAAATTCTGCAGAGGACAAGAAATCATTCCAGCTATCAATCTGTGGTTCCTTTAATGGCTGGAAGATTTCTCATCTGCTGTCAAGCCTGGAGGAGAGGTATACACTGTCGTGTGCTGTCAGGATGGGATGTGACAACAGCACCACATCCTTCTCCTGAGATGTACAATTGAATTATCTTCTAAAGGAAAGCAAAGGTGGAAGAAATGCATTTCACCTTGATACAGACATAGCCCAAGTAACTAGCAGCAAGATCCCAGAGGAGCACCATGCTTCCCAGTGTTCCCTAAGCCTTCAGGTAAGGCAAGGACCTGCCTTAAAGAACTTGCACCTCTAAAATGCACATTTACAATGCTTCTGTGTCTCCTCATGGCTGCAACATCAACATCATCCTTCCTATGAAGAACAGCCTTGACCCACTCTCTTAACTGCCTCTATCTTGTTTTTTCCCCTTCCTTTTTATTCATTCTTCTGACCCTGTTTTCATCTTTACTTCTTTCTTTTTGGGGCAAGGTCACAGCCTTTCCATTTTTCAGGATTAGTAACAGTTAGGGAAATGTGGCAGCTCCAACAATATCCCGACAGCTCTTCCTATTCTTTGTTGTCATTTGGAGTTTGCTATTTTCTATGCTTTTGCCTTTTTTTAAGGCTGTGCTGGTTTGGGCTGAAGTAGAGTTAACTTTCTTCCCAGTGGCTACTATAGGACTGTGTTTAGGATTTGTGCAGAGCACAGGGTTGATAATGCAGAGATGTGTTTGTTGTTGCTCAGCAGAGCTCACACAGAGCCAAGGCCTTTGCTGCTTTCCTCACTGCCACACTGGGAAGGGAGTTGGGAGTGAATGGGAGATTGGGAGGGGACACAGCTGGGACAGGTGACCCAACCTGACCAAAGGGATATTTCATACCATGGGACATCTAGCTAACACATGTCCTCACTTTTAACATGTTTATAACTAACTAACTAAGAGATTATCCAGTCCTCTTATCAACTTCGTGGCCTCCTCTGGACTTGGTCCAAGAGTTCCATGTCCTTCTTATGTTGAGCACACCAGAACTGCACCAAGTAATCCAGATGGGTCTCATGAGAGCAGAGAACAGGGGGAGAAATATGACCACTAAGCTATCAAGATGTCTCTGATCCAAACTGGTCAAACTATGATGCCATAAAAAGCAGCATAATAAACCAAGTCACAGAATGATATAGAGAATAACTAATATCAAAGTGAGTATAGCACACTGAAAGTA
>NW_008668853.1:68546-73548 GCF_000695815.1 Acanthisitta chloris
TAGATAAAGCAAAGCAAGGGAAGCTTAGTAAATAAATAATACAGTGAAGGCAATTCTTAGCCCTCTCTCTTTTGATTTTAATGGAAAAGTCTTTTAAGCAGAATAATTTCAAATAAAGACTTGGGAAAGGATAACAGAAGGACTTTTTTCCTAAGGTCAAAAAGATATGGGCAGATGTCTCACAAATGTGGATTTTCCTGGTCTTCAGTCATCAGCACTTTGCCTTCTGCTTGGCAGCTTTGCAAGTTGCTGTTACTCCCTGAATAATAAGACCTGTTTTCTCTGTAATAACAGTGGCAGATGTTTGCTATCCTGCATCATAAGTCTGGAGGTGTATTTCCATTGTAAATACAGAGCATGAAACCCAGTATTTGACTGCCATTCCCACAGCTCGACTAACACTCTGTCACTGTCATTTTAGCATCCTAATTACATCAACATTGTCCTTTGTGAACTCTCACTGCAGATTTCCAATCAAAATGTCTCTGATGAGGGAAGCAGCACTATTGCAATCAAACAACAGAACAACATCTCTAAATAATCTCAGCTTGTTCAGCTTCCAACCTGCACTGTAGAACATAGATCTGAGCAGCTAAACGTGGCAGGAAAATTCACATATGCTGTGAACTTCTCTGGGTTAGGTAGCTCTTGAGGAGCAGTTAAATATGGATGAGAATTGCCAGACTTCAGTGCTCCCCACCCCTGGAATCCCATAGCACAGAAGGATGGTAAAGAAACAGCAAAACAGTATAATTTATGCCCATTAGTATCTTCCTTGTATGCTTGCATACAGGGATAGGAATTCATACAGAAAAACTCCATAAAAATCCCACACCACAGACTTACTAGAAATGTTCTCAGCATTGTTTTTATTTGATTTCATGGTAAGCCTAAATCCAGGAAACCTGAGGTTCCTGCAGCACTAGGAATGCACAGAGCTTCCCTTTTCCCAAGGAGATGCATTTCTAGAAATCAAAGGAATGTGGTGGACTCCAAGAACCAAGATGAAAGAAAATACAGTATTGATGACAAGAAATCCTATTGTGAGTCTGTAGGAAAGCACCTCCTGAGTTTCACTGTGTGGTACTTCCAGTGCTGTATAAATAACTTACTGCTTGACTGCTCCTTCTCTCAAGGCAGAGGACTTTCAATGTAGAAGTTTTAAAGCAGTCTCAAACAAATGCTCTTTTTTTAACCTTTTTTCCCCACTTTTTTCTTTTTCTTTTGATACCACATGGACCTGAACCACAAGTGCAGACTACTTGATGTGTGAAACAGGACTATGCTGAATATATTTGGCTGCAATGCTTCATTAGGAACTGGCTTAGCAATCAACTAGGCCCAGGGTGGAAAAAGGGGTGAGATTCTTTGTGTTTTGGAACTCATCAGAGATGTGGAATGGATATGGTCTGAACCTCTATTACTGTAACAGGATAATTGCTGTAATTTAGAGAAATTTGCCATTGCTTAGATGCTCCTGTGCTGTTTTACTGTGTGTTAGGGCTATGTTGGTTAGCATGTGCAGTGAAGTATTTTCTGCACTGCTTTTGGACTTTTTGTTTTCCTCCTATAATGACTTCTTGCTTAGGCTTGTCCCTTCCCTGAGAATGGTATATCCATTGCTGCCTCCACATTTGGTAAAGAGAGCAATGATTGTGGTTTACCAGCAACTCTAAACCCACTGTCCTCACGTTTAAAACATGAAGAGACATGAAAAATGGTTTTATTTTGTGATACTGCAAAAATACATGGAACTTTTATTGTAATGGGGAAAGATATGCTGAAATGAAAGAAAGTTTCAGGACTATTTATGCTACAAATAGCTAAAAAATGTGTCTCTTATTTAATTTTTTTAAAAAAGGGAAAGGAAGTCAGAATGCTTACAGAGCTTTCAGATCCAGGATCTTTTCTTGGGCAAAAACCTCATCAGCAACCATCAGAACTGTCTGTTCTGAATAGGACATTGATCTGCAGCAAATCTTCCCAAATGCACATGTACTCCCCATTGACCTTTTAGTTTCTAGCACAGATTTTTCCTCAGATTGTCAGTCTTACTACTTAATCAAGGTACCAGTTTTTAACACTGCTCCCAGAGGATTGCTGAGTGGAAATGCTGGTATAGTTACAGAGCTATTGCCTGTAAATCTTTTTCTTCAGAGCAACTGTGGAAAGCATAGACTGGACTGTAGTAATTTTGCTATGAATGAAGGTTTAGCTTACATAAATAAAATCTCCCTTCATACAAACAGGGAGGGGTTTCACAGAATCACAGAATCTCAGTGAAATGCATTAGGGTCCTGTTTGCAGAAGGGCTAAGGCCACACTTTGTAAAAGCACCTGCCATCCATATGCTTTAGAAATCCATCACTGTTTTCAATACTAACCTAGACATTTTAATTGGGCCTTCAATCTCCTAAAAGTTAGGCATATTTTCTAAGAGGGTTGTATAATCCACTTCTCATATTAAAGGAGAGAGAGAGACCTCTTAGTAGGTAATTCATAAAATAACTGTCTAGGAGGGAGAGTAGATGCTTATTTCTTATTTCCTCTTGGGATGTAGAGTCATTAATCTCTTTTGGAGTCAAGTGGATGAAGAAGGTCAGTTCTTTCTGCGTTGAGGGATGTAGGGAGCAGTTCTCTATAGATTCATAGAATCATAGAATCAAGCAGGTTGGAAAATACCTCAAAGATCATCAAGTCCAACCCTACTGTGGTCACTAGACCATGGCACTAAGTGCCACATCCAGTCTCAGCTTGAAAACCTCCAGGGATGGGGAATCCACCACCTCCTTGGGCAGCACATCCCAATGCCTGAGCACTCTCTCTGCAAAAAATCTCTTCCTAATCTCCAAACTAACCCTTCCCTGGCAGAGCTTGAGTCTGTGCCCTCTTGTGCTGCTGCTGGTTGCCTGGGAGAAGAGACCAACCCCCACCTGACTCCAACCTCCTGTCAGGGAGTTGCAGAGGGTGAGAAGGTCTCCCCTGAGCCTCTTCTCTAGACTATAATGCTGTTCCGGAAAATAGGAGAATCAAATCCAAATCCCTTCTGTGTTTGATTTGCTTTCTTATCTTCTAAGCAAGAAAGTTATAAGGTGGAATTCAAAAATGAAGATCTTTGTGCCTCACAGGTGAGACTTAAATACTTGACAACTGTAGCAGAAAGTGAACCTGACCAGAACACTGTGATCATGGAGAAAAAAATCTTCCATCTGCTATGCATTCTAGAATGCAGCAGCTTCGTGTGACAGACTGCAAAAGTATCTGTTTTAAAGCTTGAAACAAAACACATTTCAAACACCTCTGTAATGTCACAGGTTAGTGCTTTCAGCTGCATGTCAAATAGATATCCTTCCTCTCTCCATGCTGACTTATGTGAAGCTCAGTCAAGCTCCAAAACTGGTGGGGGGTGCAAGGTAGCACAGGGAGGACACATTTTGATTTGAGGATCCTAGTAGGGTGATAGTATGTCCCTGGACTTTGGATAGCTCAGTCACAGTTCAAAGGTGTGTGGTCTCCTCAGAGCTCAGGACCAATACAATGACTTTTGTGCTTCACTGACCATTTGGATGAAGAGGCCTCCAGAGAGGTGAAGCCTACATGACAGCTGAGAAGGTGCAATGTCCCACAGAAGCCTCAATGTTTGAACTTGACAACTGGAAGTAGTTGCCCATGTCCTCATGTTGGTTTATGTTTAGAATCAATCATCTTCGATGAGACTTTGACTCTTTGGTCTCTATGTATTTCCAGAAGTTCCCATAGCCTTTCATGTAGCAACCTAAAAATTCAAATAATATGCCAGGAGCAATTTTCTGAAGTTTCTGGGTATTACATTACACAATTCACTTTCCTACCTTCAAATTCTGCCATCTCCATTCCTTGTAGGTGCTTTTGAAAATGAGATTTTAGAAATTGTTGTATAACATGCTATTAAAAACTAACTTCCCTTTTGACTAGAAAAATGTAGAGGTTTTGTTGTCTCAAACATTGCCTAAACTTTTGTTAACAACAGGATTGCTTAAAACATCTTGGAGAAGAACTAAAGAAGGAGAATGTAAACACTAGTCTTTTTGAGCTTTGATGTGTTTGAAAATGGAATCCAATTAACTCCCTATATTTGCTAATCTTTGTCCTAATAAGGTTGCTGTGGGTGTTATTGGCTCTTCCTACCATGAAAACATGGAGAAGCAGCATGATTATTTTCAGATTTGTGTTTAGACTTTTTGCCATCATAATCACATGAGAAAACTGCTTGAATCTATTTAATGCAAAAACCAGCATAGTTTTGAAAGGAGAGAAGGTAGTTAACTTCACTTTCCTAATGATGCTCCTAATTTAGACTATGCAAGAGATGCGTAACAAGTGAGATAGGTGCTCTAGAAAAAGACTGTTCTTTGGGTAAAGAGCCAAACTGGGAATCAGCAGACTTTGATTTTATTTGCACATCTTCAGCAGACTTACTCTGTGACCTTGATCAAAGTATTTAATTAATCTGCTCTGCATTTTTTCTATAAAATAGAAATAATGACAGTCAACTTGCTGAGAGGTTGTGGGGATTAATCGTTTAATATCTTCCAAGAGAATACAGATAGAATTGCAGAGTATGATGAATGAGGAACATCCTTTTGCTATTGCCAAGCTCTGGCATTTCAGACTGGCTATTTTATTGTACCAAATCTTTACTTTTTATAGCCCTACATCCAACAACTGCCCTATCTGAAATGTACTGAGCAACAAATGTAAAGTCCTTCTCTTATCTCTTAAATGTAATTAAGGCCCAAATTACTCACAGAAGCTGTGGAGAACAACAATGTTCAAATCTACCTCCATTGCTTGTACCTGCCAGTTCCACTAAAGGATGAGTAAAGAGTATCTTCCACATAGTGTATATTTGCCACAATCTAATGTTTTAAAATCTCCTCAAACCAGCACAGAGCACATTGACTGCAGGCTTAGCATGCAGGACCTGGAGACTGAAAAAAAATCACAGAATCATAGAATTTAA
>NW_008668854.1:0-6829 GCF_000695815.1 Acanthisitta chloris
AAGCCATGGGCTGTCAGCTTTTTCAGGTGATATATTCTTTTTAATTTTCAAGAATATTTCAACTCTTATGCAACTTTTCTCTTTCTCATAGACTACAACAAAAAGCTAGTGGAGTTATTTGCATTTTGCAATAGGGGAATCTAGAGCACTGATATTAAATGGCTTGTCAAAGGTCTCTTAAGGTTATCTAGGCTCCTTTTGGGCATGACCCATACACATTACTTTCTAAAGAGGTGTTTTGAAGACAGATGCCAACGAGTAAACTTTTTTTTATTACGAACTGTAAATGTAAGGTGACACCTCAGAGCAATTATGTGTAATTCCCTAAAATGCACTAATTTATTGAATGTAAGATAAATATGGTTCCAGTTGTAGGTTGAGTTTTTTTTCAGATTGGAGTGTTGGGTGGCAGTCAAGAAGAAAGATAAAAATCAGTACAAAAGGAACAGCAAAACAAAGCTTTGGCTCAGGTGTTCAAGAATTTTGAAGTTCTGGCTGGGGACAAATGTTGAATCTCCACCAGTGTGCTGCTGCAGTCGCTATCTGGCCTCTACCTTTTATCAAAAGCTCTTTGCTCTAGAGGAGAAATTGCAATGAAATGTTTGTGGAACAATGCAGCAGGTACTTTCTTCTGTTGTTTTCTAAAACAACAACAAAAATAATAATTAAGAAAAATTTATTATACTGTAGCGGGTTGACCCTGACTGCATGCCAGACACCCATCAAAGCCATTTTCTAATTCCCCTCTTTAAAATTGACAGGGGAGAGAAAATACAATGGAAGGTTCATGGGTTGAATAAGGATCAGGAGAGATCACTCACTGAATACAATCACAGGCAAAAGAGACTCAACATGGGAAAATTAAGCGGGTTTGTTACTAACGAGATCAGAGCCGAATAATGAGAAAATAAAGTAGACTTTGAAAAAAACACATTCTCCCACCCCTCCTTCCTTCCCATCTCTACCTCCTCCCCCCAGCAGCACTGAGGGCCAGGGAGTGGGGACTACAGTCAGTTCATCAAACATTGTTTCTGCCACTATTCTCAGGGAGAGGAGTCCTTTCCCTGATCCAGTTTGGGATCCCTCCCACAGGCAACAGCTCTTCATGTACTTCTCCAATGTGCATCCTTCCCACAAGCAGCAGTTCTCCACCAACTTCTGCAGCATGGCTCACACTTCACAGGGTGCAGTCCATCAGCTCAGGAACAGTCTGCTCCAGCGCAGGTTCCCCCACAAGATCACAAATAGTACCAGGAGCTCTGCTCTGGCGTGGGTCTCCTCTCTCCACAGGTCAGCAGGTCCCTGCCAGGAGCCTGCTCCAGCATGGGCTTCCCATGGGATCACAGACTACTGCAGGAATCCACCTGCTCTGGTATGGGTCTCCTCCATGGTCTGCAGGTGGATCTGTGCACCCCATTAACCTCCATGGGCTGCAGGGGCACAGCTGCTACACCATGGTCTTCACCACAGGCTGCAGGAGATCCTCAGCTCTGGCACATGGAGTCCCTTCTCTCCCTCCTTCTCCAGTGACCTTGGCGTCTGCATAGTTGTTCCTCTTACATATTCTCACTCCTCTCTTCTCTGGCTGCAATTATTTCTGCACCATAACTTTTTTTTCTTCCTTAAATATCACAGCAGCTTTATTAGCTCTTCTGATTGGCTTGGCCTTGCCACAGTGGCAGGTCTGTCCTGGAGCCCCTAGTATTGGCTCTGCTGGACATGGGGTAGCCTCTAGCAGCTTCTCATAGAAGCCACCTCTATAGCCCCTCCCACTGCCAAAACTTGGCCACACAAAACCACTACATATACCATGGATAATCTCTGTGTTGCTGCAAAAAGACAGAGAAAAGCTTCCAAGACTTTTCTTGTGCCTTATCCTGTCAAATACCAGACCTTGTTCTTGAGTCTAGTGTACATGTCAACTCATATTCAGATAACAGACAAGATTCCATATTTTACATCCAGTGAAAATTTTGATTTTCATTGATTGCTTTGTTGGAGGTTCATAGTAAAATAGGTTGAATTCTTTCTGGGTACATTTTTCTTGTAACATGTGTCTTAGAATTAACAATTCAAATGTTTGTATTCCACTCAAGGATATGACAAATGAGGCACTCTTTATGAACATAAAAACTGAGGGTTGATTTACAGGTAGAAGTGCATTATTTAAACTGACAGAGTTAATTAAAACAGTTTAGCAAAACTAATACAAAAATCTCTTCAGAATCTTATTACGGTTTGGAAGAGGTTACATTGTCATAAAAGTCACTTGAAAAATAATATACTAACATCCGTGTGCTGCATTATACTAGGCTGATTAAATTATTTTTAAGGTAGAGATGACACCATTTCTTGGTGTAAACAGAATTTGTAAATCATGATAGGTTCAGTGATTTGATGCAAGGCCACAGAGTAGCAGATTCGTATCCAAGACCTGAATTCACAAGGTTTGTTAATAGGATAATTTTCTACCCTGTGGAGCAGTTTATGGATAGATACATTGTATTACCGTGGAACTGTTCTCTTTCCATTAGTTATGTATCTGTCTTTAATTTAGCAGGATAGTAAACATAAATGAAAAGAAATATTTAAGTATTCCTAACCTATTAATAATAAACATTAGCTTTATTTTAGACAGAATTTATCAAAGAATCTGAGCTTTAGTTATAAAATTCAGAAGTGCAGTTCTGTAAATGGGTGGCTTGATATTTGTGTAAGTAGATATCCATTCTGGATGCTCTTTGAGCACCAGAACACCTTTGAAGAACACTATGCTTTTGTTTGTCCACTTTAAAGTGCTATTTCATTGCATATATGTATTTAGGTATTTCAGTTTTCATCCTTGCAAGTGTGAAGGGCCCTTCCTGGACCAAGAAAAAGTCTTGATGATGACAATAGTAAGATTTAAGACAACTTTCAGTATATAGTCTGGTATATTTAATAATTAAGGTGAATGATTATCAGGTCTCTGCTTGGCAGCTTATTGAAGAATTTCTGGAATTCTCTTTTCCTGATGAAGTTGAATAAATTTAGATGTGGATATAATACAAATGTGGAAGTCTCGCATATACTTGGTTGAAGAGAAGCAAATTAAAACATAGAATAGATAATAAAGAACATTTGTGCTCTGAAACTGAGGACCCTAAAGAGAAAGTAAACAAAAGGAATAAAATAGGGAAGATTTAATCTACCAGTATGTTCAGTATTTTAAATTTAATTCCTTTTGTAACACTGTAATAATTGCACTATTGTGATTTCACAAGGCAGCAAACTCAGAAGCACAGATGTCAGAAATGGGAGGAGTACTAAGACTTGACAGACAACATGAGATGTCTGAGAAGTATTGTTCAGGATTTTACTTTATTTTTAATGGGATTTAGCAGTGTGAAACTAAGAGGACAAGCCACATATTCTAACGACATTCAGCAAAAATTACAATGGATATTTTTGAGAGTAAATATATGAACATTACCATGAGTCAGTTGAAACAGAAGCATTGTCATCCAGTTTTATGAAACTATTTAAGGTCTTTCAAAGCTTTTATGAAATACAGACTGAGAAGGCATCTATCAAAGTCACAGATTCACTACCAGCTTCATGGTGTTTGAATTATGATTCAACCAGTAGTCGTGAAATTGACGTTTTATTTAAGATCTATAAATTGTTATTATTATGTTAATTGATTTATAATTCCACAATGCAGAGACTAGTAATTTGATGAAACAGTTTAAGCTTTAGTCAGCGCTGAGCAGTTGCAGTTTTCTTGAAAAAATATGGATTGACAGAGAATAATCCATTCTTTTCCTTTATCTCTAATAATATTTCCTGCGCAAATTAAATGCAAAGTACATACAAAATGCTAAAATGTTGGGAAAAATAATGCGGTTAGCTCAAGGAGCTGGGGCTTTGTTTTATCTAGTGCAAAGAAACCACATATTTTTATAAGAAAGTGAGGAAAAATTAAAATTCTTCAGCCATTTCTCCCTGTCTGAGCTATTATGAATACTGCATAGGATGGGGGAGAATCTGAACAACTAAATAAAATGTTGATATGGTGAGATTTCCAATAATTTTTAAACTAGTGCATTACAAATCCCACATTTTATCCATAAAGCAAAAATAATAACAGGTACAACCTAGGAAATATTCAGAGTATGATAACCAGATATGAAAAACTTTGGTTATGAATTGCATGTTTGAATATAGAAAGGTTTTAAACAAAACTAAAAGTCCAATGTAGACAATTATGGAAATAAATAAAATCTCCTTAAGTCCTGTTGCTTTTCTGCACTGGAAGATGTTTGGAACAGTTGAAATGAAAATGGAAGCCATAGGCCTAGAATATACGTTGCTGTATCCTGCCAGGCTGTGAGTGCACAGTGGTAGCCAGACCAGTCTTTCTTTCTCCTGCAGGTGCTCCTGTCATGCCAGGTCATAAGGAAGCAGACTGTACTGACGTGGTATACAAAAGAGCATAGGGAAGTTTAGCTTTTCTAATTTGCAAACTGAAGTAGACTGTGGGCCACCACGATATCTGTGTCTGAACAGCTTTTTGCTGAAAACTAAATACTCATGGAATAACAGAATGGCTATAACACTGGAATAACAGTCTTGTTCTAGTACAGCAGTTAGATACACTGTTTCTTTCATCTGACATTGAATGTGTTTCTTTTGGGGGGGTCTTTAATCCTGTTTTATAAAAACATTTCCAAATCAAACATCTGTTTCCTAAGAAAAGAACAATATCTGTTCTCCCAAGGATGAAAACAAAATATTACACCTTTCTAAAAAATGTTTGCTTTGCTTTTTGTTTGTTTTCCCAGCTGAAACAATTTAATTAATTTTACATGAATTTTAAAGAATTTCACTTAGCAGCTGTTGAAATTGTTTAGATAATTGAAGATTGAATTTAAGGGCTTTATGCAGTTATGAAAAAAATACTAATGTTCTGTGTGTGTGTGTGTGTGTGTGTGTGTGTGTGTGTGTGTCTACCCAGACTATGAACTGGCATAGAGGAAATTCCAAGGATGGCATGTAAGCAAACACAGATGTATATAGGTGTGTCTGTATAGAAAGAGACTGAACATATCTTTATGCACATTATTCTGAATGCAGGTGAGTATGAGTCCTGTAATGCAAAGATGGCCTCACACCATTTTATTGTGCACTTTTTCTTCATGATTAAAAAGAAGTCAAGGCAAGGTAGTTATTAAGTCTTGTGCATCATCTGAGAACATGCTGCTAAAAAGCAAAAACATCCCTGAAAAAATGTGCTGTTATTTCAATAAATAAAAATTCAAATTTTGACCTGATTTTGTCCTTTTTAAATTTATGCTGGCTCTGGAGTAGTATAAGGTTCTTCATAATAGAAACAGGTAACACAGACTCCGAACATTTATGGCTGAAGAGAATTAAATATCAGAAACAGCTGTACTCATTTTAAAGAAAAGGGAGAAATGCAGGACTTAGATTTAAATTTGCATGTCCATGAAGTTTGAATTTTCAAAGCTAAGATTTTGAGTTATCTCTCCTCCTCTGTCTGTCTTCAATGCACAAAAGAAAAGAGTTAAATTCTTCCCCTAATGTCAGGAGATGGCAGTGAGGTTCTGTGTAGGTAAGAACGTATGTTGGCTTCACAATTAAATTATAAAAGGATGCTGACATATTTAATAAAAAGAGCAATTGAACCACTGATTAGAACACCCAAACCTTCATTGCCATATCAAAAGTAAGAAAATCCTCAGAAGCTGGGACAGGTAGGCAATATCTTGGAGGTTTTAGACACAGGTAGCCCAGACAGAAACATTTATTGTTTGAAAAGTCCCTTAGTAACCCCTAAGTTTTGTATCTTCTTTTTAAAGACATTTGGAAACTTTGGAGTTTCTTACAACACAATGGAAAGCTAAGTTGAGGGGTTTGAATCTAATACAAATTTTAAAAAATAATGCCAAGAACAAATTTCCTTGGAAATATAGGATAGTACCTCATTTACACCACTGAATATGGAGTTAATGTGGTTTTACTTCACTGTAAAAGGAATTTGATTTTTCCCTTGCTCTGTGCTGTAATTACTTGATGCCACAGCACATCATGGACAGACATTTTCACATGTTATATCTGTTTGTGGACTTTCATTCACCAAAGCATTGTCTAAATTCATAGCATTAAGCTGTTATTCAGCTCCTCCTCTGTTCTGTACAAAAGCAACAAGGGGAAAATTTTGTTCATACAACCTGTTCCTTCCTACCAAAGACAAAAAATGGCTTTTACAAGAGAACTCTCATATATACAGCATGAAAGCAAGTTCAGAAACTACTCAGAAGTGTTCTGGACCTGACAGGAGACCTAGTCCTTCTGTAAGCAGGAACTGATCTAAGACCAACTGTAAGAATTAGAGGAGTGACACAAAAATGAGAAGAACAGCATCCACACAGTATTTGCTACACTTAAATGAGGTGTGAGTTCCTCCATTACAGGAGAGTGTACTGATTAATTTTTATCAGCCATTCTATTGGGGATGGAAAAAATGCACTTAAACCTCTCTACTGGAGCTGGAGCAGCTGACTTGCACAAGTGGAAAAGACACTGTGAGCAGCATGACTACAACTTAACTGATTGATTATCAATTAAGGCATTCTTCTGAGTATGAAAAGTCCCAGATCTGCCAAGTGGCTGGAGAGGTCAAGTATCAGCATGAACCCTCCCTGTGTCTTTTAAATTAAAGTATGTGCTAACTTGTTAATATAGAACATAATGAAATCATATTCAGTGTACATTTTCCTCTATTTAAAAGTGAAGACATCCTCTGTTTGTTTGTTTATTTGTTTTA
>NW_008668854.1:9347-42927 GCF_000695815.1 Acanthisitta chloris
GGCCTGAAGAGGGAAGAGGGTTCTTTTCAATGTTTGGGTCACATAAGCCAATCTATGGAAAGGACCATATGAGAGAAAAGCACTTATTAACAGATTGGAAATGGAAGGACATAGCATGTGGATAGAGTAAGCATAGAACTTGAATCTCTTACTCTGGTGAGTAGTCCCTGCACTCTTGTGAACAGCATTAACATGTTTTAACTACTCTAAATATGGGAATTTTTAAACCTATTCTCTAGAATTCAAATGCAGTTAGAGACAGTAACTGATATGAATTTTATCAATGCACTACTGCATAATACCCTGACTCAGACTCCAAAAATATGGAAAGAAATTCTATGATGCTCTAATTAATTTCCTTTTTTTTTCTTTTTTCTTTTTTTTTTTTTTTTTGGCAAGCAGCAATCCTGTAATTGTGTGCAAAGCAAAAAGAAGAGAGAAACTGAAGAGATAAGTAGCACACAGGTAGCCCATCTGGGTTTAGACTGTAAAGCCATTCAGGAAGGACTTGCTGCTTTAACACCCAAACAAACCACCTGTATCCAAGAGCAAATAGTTTTTGACCTAGTAGCTCCTGAGATATTACCGTCACAGCCCAAACTACCCGGTAGACAACTTTGAATTTCCACAGTAGGACACAAGACAGAAGGCATTATGCTGAATTGTAAATTAACTTAGGTAATATTAGGTCAGGGGGGAGACACAGTAGATGGCCTGGGTATGTTACTGTTGCCTCCATTATAGATGAATAGAGCTATTGTCTTGCTTTTTTTGTGGCAAATAAATAGATTTGCAAGATTAAGGGCTTCTTATGGCGCATGTAAGGATGCAGAAAGTCCTGGTAAGGTGAGAGTGGGAAGATATGAGAACATGCAGAAGATAGAGGTGTGATTGAAAAGGTGATTGCACAAGGGTGAGGAAAAGTAACACAGATGCCTGAAGATCACTGTAGAGCAAAATGTCGGTGGAAATTATTGGTTTAAAACAACTGTGGGCCTGACTCATCCCACTGATTTATCCACATCATGAGTCAATTGATACAGTGAGTTTCATTGTCACACAACTGAAGTAATGAAAATAGAAAACCAGGTTAAAATATTCTCTTTTCACACCTCTTCTATTGTGGGAAAGAAGGAAATACTACTGGAGAAACAGGAACAATACCAAAAGAAGTGGCCAATAAATTCAGAGTGACTGAGCAGATTGGATGATTGAAGAACCTGGTAATGGTATGTGGAACATTTCTTTTGTCAGTCGCTGATGCAAACCTGAATCAGGTCGAGAATGACAAAAACTGGTGACCATATGAGAAATGAGTCAGTGCTGTTGGTATGCATGTTAGAGAAAATGCCATGATGATTGACAATAATTGGAACTCTTGTTAACATTATCAGCAGAGAGGGAAACCATGGTCTAAGCAGACATAAAGGTTGATTGCTCCTCTCCTCTGAAAGCAGAAAAAGCCCTGTTAAATAATAGTCAAGGCAGACACCAGTGATTGTGTCTGCTTACTATATAAAGGAGTTTGCTCAGCTTTAAGTAGGATCTATGCTGCACATTTCAGTAGCCTTATATTAATTTTAATTTATGGATGCAAAGAAAAATTAGAATGCCTCAGAAATGAGTACATCAAGTATCATGAAGAAATTGCTCTTAGTCCTGAGAGAAATAGCAAAGAAGATAGAAACTTGCATTATCTTCTTGACTATGTTCACTGAAGAAAGCAACTTGCATGTCTATTTCTTTAGAACTCTTACTTTGAAAACCTGTAGTTTTAAATGTTTGAAAAATATTGTTATTTTTCATTTGATGAGCAGATTACCAGTAATTACTGTCCAATTTGAGTATCTTCTAAAAATTTTCTCTTTTCCTGTTTTGTGCTGTAAGGCCTTTGGACAAAAAGTGACTCAATATACAAGGGAAATGGTAAATCAAATTTTAAGTAAAACATGTAACACTGAAGATCTGACAGATGGGAAAAATATACTGGAAGCCTGACTCTCATTGACATTTGACCCCTTCTACACTGACAACGAAGAAGCTCAAACATTTCAATTTTCCGCCATATGATCTTTCTCAGCTCTTGTAATCAGGAATATTGGTGTTAACATTATTCCAGACATTTAAGAGGAAAATGTAGGAACTCTTTAACATTCAGATACATGTCTTAAACTGGAGCTGAGTTTCAATTTTAGTCCCATTTATCCATCAAACACACTGGCACATTTTTATTTTAAGAACCACTTTTTGCTAACACTTTGTAACAAAATGCCAGCATTCCTTCCTTCTATAAAATATGCTCTGATGTCCAAAGTTATGACTCTGTCTGCTGTTTGAGCATGTCTGAAATTGTGCCTCGTCCATGGCCAAGTGTGTCTTCAATCCTGCTTTGTGCTGTCACAGCAGGAACAGAGGCTGAGTGTACAAGGTTTAGGTGATTTTGCTACTGACAGCAATCTCAGTGATATCAGGCCAGCTTTCTCTACTGCACAGCTATGTTCACAAGTACCAGTCCCCATTCTCAGGGGTGGCAATATTTTGCAGTTACTTTATGACTTTGCATACTTCTCAAAGAGGTAAAAGATTGTGACAGCACACCAAGTCTCTTCAACCTGTTCCTACCATTGCAGAGGATGTGAAATTGCAGTGCAATAAAAGAGGTATTTTGGATGGACCAAGTTTAAATGTGATGTGTTAAAAAGAAAGAGAAAAACTTAAGGATTCAAAGTGCCACTTCAGTGGTACAGAGTCGGATATCAGTAGTACAAAATAGGATAAACCCATACAAGTCAGAGGATACATTATGGAACTTCAGAATTACCATCACAAAGACCAAAGTCAGTCTCAGCAGACACCTGTTTACAGAAGTAATTAAAAAAACACAAACCAAAACTTAATTCAAGATCTTAAAAAGAGAGATATTATATCTAACCAGAGAAAATAATAATGGAAAAAGAAAAAGAGGTCATATATTTGTGGTAACATATATAGTTTTAGTTTTAGAATAAAAGTATCATAAAAATGGAAGGTGGTAATGCTAAGGGCATTCAGAATGACATAAGGACTCAAGGGTCTTATATATTCAGAAAGGTTAGAAAAAATAGGTCTGTATTGTTTGGAAAAGAGGATCTTATGAGGGACTACAATGAGATACATGAAACTCTAAAGGGACCAAGGAAGAGAGACGCAGCAATGCTATTTGAGTCAGTGTCAAATGCAAGCTCAAGGGGACACAAAATTATGCCAGTGAAAAGCCTGACAATGAAACTCTCCAGGAAGAAATATCTTATACCAAGAGCAAAATACTGAAGGTTGCAATTATTGCAAATGGTTAAATACTTTAAAACCAAAACAAAACACTTTAGAAAGTGATGCTGGATGAAATTAATATTTCTGAAAATGGAAAGATTCAAATCCAAGATTTGAGTCATGGCCTTACTTTAGCTTCTTAGGAAGACATGATGCAGAATTAAATTTTTATATCTCAGTTAGATGAGAAATTAACAGTGGACATCAGAACGTCCTTTGAACTTGGACACTCAACACCCCACAACATCATTTCACTCCCAGCATGCTCCATCAAGTGATCAAGTCAAAATGCAGCAACCCAATGAAACATCAGACTAGGAGAATTAATTGAAATGTCAATCCCTGGCTGGCCCTTCAGATTCTTCCCAGTTTTAAATTGCCACTTAATTACTCATCTGCATGCTACCTCACAGCTTATCCACCTATCACCTTCCCACTCTGGCACCATCTAGGTCATGGGACACTCAGTGGGCCCTTTCCTTTTCCTCCTCCTCTCTTTGTCTCCAAAAGGGAAACAGCAGCACATGTCACCAGCAACTTCCCCCTCACAATGTGCAACATGACACTGCTACCCCTGGCAGAGGAATTAATAGCTGTAAGCAACTGTCATGTGAGTCCATCATGAACTTAAGCAGGTAGGAGAAAAGGAATGCCACGTAATAGACATCAAACCCCCAAAAAATTGTGGGGCAAAAATTGTGTTAAAAAGAACACAGGATTGAGGGAAACATCAGTACCTGATGGGCAAAAATCCTCACAGGGTCTCACATCATCCCCAAGTGAAGCCATTCTGAGCATGCAATTGCTCTTAAAACTTCTTGCACTGAAACCATCAGGAAAAAAATACATGTGCATAAAATCAACAGTGTTTGTTAAAATAAAATTAATCCAAGCCAGATTAATCATATTTCAATTAAGTGGCATCATCACAGGTTAGAATGGAGGTTGATGGGGTCTCTGATTTGTGCTTGAGATTCTTCTGATTTCAGAGTACTGACTTTCCACAGGACTGCAGACACCTACTCCCTTAAAATGGTATCATTATGGACATTATTGTCAAGTTTTATAACACTATAAAGTTGCCTTCAGATACATGCTTATCCTTAGCTAAAACCATTCTAACAATTTATCCAAAAAAAAGTATTTATTAGTATTACTGGAGTCAAAATTAATTGCCATGATACACCTGCCTATGTCAAATGTACCCGAACTCCAGGAAAATGATTTTGTTTGGGAGCTAGAAATTTGAACTTTTACATATATAAATGATGAGAATAAGTAACAGATAACAGAGGTAAACTTAGCATCCATTCACTACCAGATTTCCAACAGAAAGGCAATACCTCAAGTAGTGCAAGAGGATATTTTACATCCAATTAGGCAGGGAAGCCAAGCTGAATGGGTTAAAATTTGCCACAGTTCTCACATAAGTGATTTTCTTAACCCCTTAAGGGTTCAAACTGCGCTGGGATGAAAAAGCAATTATGCAATGAAGAGAAGGAAAAATATGTCCTGAACTGGTTTGCCTGGAACAAGGTAGAGATTTCTCTATGGTGTGCAGGGAGCAGTTGAGGTCCCCAGCTTGCTCTTTGACCACACCCGAAATAAAAACTGAAAGATATTTTGGGGACTAGGAAAACACAACAGCTCAGATAATGTCCCAGGCAGTATATTCATTACAGGCTCATCAAAGAGGATGCCTGCAATAGGAAGATTAAATACCCATTTACCAGCATCAGAGGAGAGTTTGGTTTTATAATGTATTGTCCCCTATTCCCCGTGAGGCTGCTTTGTTTGATAAAATGCTGAGTGTGGAGTAAAAATATCCTTCTCTCTGTAATTTGCACTCCTCTCCATTTAAAGCTATTCTTGCTGCAAACGAGAATTGAAAGCTGCTAAAATTAAGTGGTGTCAGTTCTCAATGACACTTTAATGATAGAGCGCTCAGCAAATGAGATGAGAATGAATTCCAGCTTCTCTGCTAAAGATAGTAACCAGCACTAAACAGTATAATGCTCCAACTGGGCTACACTTCACCTGCTTCATTCATATTTAGTAGAATTGAAATAGGGAAACTATAATTAAAATGTTCATAAAGTGAAAAAATCTAATAGAGATGGCAGAAAACAACTGAAGCTTGTGAAGTCAAAGCGTAGCCCTCCTTTGTCACATCTGTACAGCCTCAGAGGCCACGTCTGGCTGACCACAGGGCAGGTGTGGGGCTATGTCATCCTTTCCTTGCTGCAGAAGCTGCCACTCCCAGCAAGTTTGGTACAAATCTACTTCACTAACCCAGGCATAGGAAAAATGAAGATTAGGAAATACTGCATGGTTTTGGGCTAGATGACACTACTGCCTCTGAAAAAGCATTCAAGGAAATAAAAACCCTATATGTAAACACTTCCTGCTTCTTAGTATTATTATAACTGGACCTTCAAGGACATCCACCCAAGCTCCTACATGGATCCTGCTTCACTACTGCTAATGTGACTTTGCTACTGCTAACAAATGACAACTTCAAAGTAGGTCAACTGAGTGCTGTCAACTCTGTGACCCCCTTATGCCACTTTGGTGTTACAAAGGTGTTTTATGATGGGACAATTATTCTTTTGAAAAAAAATTCTTTTGCTCAGGGCTTCTGAGCATAGCACAGCAATGGAAGGTTCTGGTGCACAGGGAAAAGCAAGCACATGAAGTTGGACACGAAGATTATGGCGCTGCTTGATATTCATATAGTGCTTGGGCAGAGACAACACTGCCTTTTCTTCTGCTCCATATATCATGGGCTCACACTCTGCATTAACAGTATACTTCTCAATACGAACTGCCAAGAAAGAGAAGTAGATTGTTTCCAGCCCATGACAAAAATAGAGCTATTTTTGTATGATGCTATGCCATTCAGTTGAATAACCAAGCCTGTCAAGCATGTGAATGGAAGATAAATATTAAGGCATGCAAAGTATAAAGAGCATTCATTATAGAGAGAGAAGTATTTATTACTATAGGAAATTTTCAGTGGACTTACAATTATTTAAACTTTCTTGTAATAAGGTGATTTAAGGTTTCAAAATTCACTGCAAGTACTTGCTGAATATTCCATATGACTAGAATGGAGATGGGGTCATTTGTGATGACTGACAATTAAATCTTTATACCTCATAGTAATATCAGGTTTTCTTTACAAATACAATATATTTGATGGATAAGGGATCCTGCAAATACTGTATAAAGTTTTCAAATAAGGTGCTGGCATTATTTCCCCACCCTTATTTGATGAAACCAGACTGCACTTGTACCCTGAGCCTTTACCTGCAAATTCTTTTGCCAATGTCTTCTAACAAATAATGTACTGAAGAGAATTCTCAATTTCATGTGGTAAAAAAAGATGCTTTTGCATTTGCATAACAGAACATATCCAAATTTGTGTAAATGTCTAGAAGTTGTAAAACTGGTGGCATAATGGGCTGAAGGCAGGTGAAATGGTCATGCTTGAAGGAGAACAGTAACTCCACATATATCTCTAATTTTTTCCCATACAATGTTCCTGCCCAGGCTGTACAAGTATTAACTCGACAGCAATTAATCTTGACTATTGTTGCCACTGTTTGCAGATCTGACAGTATTGTATTTATGGTTTTTACACAATATATTTGTGTGTCTTCTGTTATGTAAATAGCTCAAAACATATATATTCTTCCTGCAAAGATTGTGTGACTTTGGTCATTTCAGTCTTCATTCAAGCACAGACAATTCATAATCCTCCCTTCTTGTCTTCCTCTCTTCCTAGCTCATCTCTCTTTAAAGGAAGCAGGTTTTCATGGTATAACCATGAAAGGAGACATGAGAAAGCTTCAGCTGTTGCATGACAGTCACTTTTCTGTGTTTTATGCTAGAATCATTATGGTAGGGTAAACCAAAGCTACCAAAAAGTTCAACTACTACTGCTATTAATTTAGCAGGAAAAAGAAAAAAAAAAATTAGTACCCTACAGATCACGATTACACACCCAGTTCTGCTCTTCAAGGTTCAGACTGACATATGAACATGAAATGTAGGATGATAGCTCCAGATTAGCAAGCAATCGTAACTAAACTGATATTGAAGTTTTATGAAGATAAATGCACACTCTTCAAGGTATGGTATAGAGACAATTTGTTCCTGATGTTTGTGAAACCAAGGAGGCAAGAAAGGGATAAAGCGTATATTGATACCAGCAATTTAAGCCTGTTTGGGTTATTTCCATTCCAGGTCAGTCCTCTCAGTTGTGTCCAAGTTCTGAACTGTCCCTTCACCCACCAGGAGATGTGAAGGAAGTACCAGCTTACTGGAACCATGAGTAAGGGAAGGTGGTATGATGTGACTGAAAAATAATGTGATTACTTTCTCTCCTTTGAGTATCCCAACATGGGTCTGGGAGAGGAGAAAGAAAGGGGACTCTCCAGTCTACTTATCCTCTGAAATTATTTTTGTGCAAAGCTGATGGAAAACAGGTGCAACCTGGAGTGCACATCTTCCTTGCACATGGAACATGTTTCTTTTGTCTCCCAGCCAGGCCAGCATCTGTACATGTTTTCTGCCATGTATATTGGAGTAAAATGAGCTGGAGTCACTTACAGATCCCATGAGGTATTGAGCATCACTTGCAAAATGCTAATGCCTATGAGTTTGAAGCACCTTAGAAAGGTATTAAGGAAAAAAAACAACCAAAAAACACACACACAAAAAAAACCCCAAGCCAACAAAACAATCCCCCCAACCCCCTCCCAAAAAAAAAATAATAGGAAAAAAAAGGAAAAACCCTCTCCCTATCAAAGCAATTTTACAGAGCTTTGGAAACAGCAAGACAAAATAAATATTGAGTGAGAAGGAAAAAAGCCAGTATTGCATCAAATACTTGCCCCAGGTCCTGCAACAGCAAAAATGAGGTGACATGCAGCCATACATGAGTGGACAACATGTCAGCTGCACAGAGGGTCTCTTCATCGTCACACATGTCCCCTAACTGGCAGTTTACCCCTTCAGACACAATGTTAAGAGACACAGGAAGAATGTTCTCTTTTTGAAAAGTGTCAGATAAAGTAGCTTACCAGCCTGGTTGGCAGAAAATCATATTTTCTGATATCTGATGTCACATTTTATTAGATTTAGGATACTATTATCCTACTTACTTAGGGGTTTAAAAGTATCCTTTTTATAGCTAATGCCACAGGTAGAATGTTAAACTACAGACATTTTGTAGTAAAGGACTAGACTGTTCTTTATACACATCTGGTATTTTTTGCCCCAAACAATGCAATAGCTGTTCAGTAATTTCTATCCTTTTTTTTTTATCCTTGCGCGTTTGTCCTCAGTTCATCCACTAAAGTACAAGTGAATCTGGTTACAGAGTCTACAGAACACTGGAACACTGGAATTTTTAATTGTTTTAAGATATTTTAATGAGCTATGATTATTTAGTACACATAAGATGTTTCCATCTTAACTCCAGAGCTCAGAGAGCAGTTGTCCTTTCAGTTCAAATAATGGCATTTGCTGTAGTGTTTGGCAGAAATTTCCACCTGCTCAAAAATAAAATTCACAGTATACATGTCAATGCTTGGGATTATATCAGTTCTGAATCATCCCTTTACATTTATGTAGAAAAGTTTTATCTTTATTTCCTTTATTTATGGATTTTAGTGGACTTTCAAATAAAACCTTTTATTGCATCAAATTTTCTTTGAAGCCTTCAAGCAAAATTTTGATTATTGGTCATTTAGTTTGTTGAACTGACAATGGTTTCATGTTCTAGACCTTTTAATTTAAATAATACTGTTTTCTGAATATAGCCATGCTTCTATTTAAGCAGCAAAATCTGTGTGTATTTAAGGGCAGAATTTGATTCATATTACCACATGTATACATTCATGATCAAAGGATAATTACTTCTGTCCTGTTCTGGACAAAAGCCTTAATTAGTTGGGTGACAATTGACTTATTTGCATACATAAGACTTAGCCTTACTCACAACTGAAATACAAATGTATCTTTTCTATATCAATTTCACAATATTTAGAGATTAAACTATAGATTTTTATCCCTAATCAGTCTCTACATCTTTAGTTACCTATCAGTCATCTAATTTAGTGATAGTTAAGGGTTACTGACAGGTATCCAGCCAAACAACAAGAATGGGATGAAGCAAACAGAAAACCCTTAAAAAAGTGTGGCACTCTTGACTTGTTCACACAGCTCAGCTTCAGTCATGACTGTTGTGAGAATGGGGAAACAGAAAAGGGGAATGCTGATCAAATATTAATATTTACTAATATTCCATAACATGAGTTTGGCAGGGGTTTTTCAGTGTTACTTACATAACAGAGGGAAACAGCTCCACAGGAACTCAGAAACAGGATTCAATTACTGATAAAGCAGAAATGCATTTTATAGTGTATGTTATTAGATGTTTTAAATAAAATATTAGGCTTTAAAATAAAATATCCTGGAGACACTGTGATGCTTTCAGTAAGGAGAAAGAACCAGATACCAGTATTAGTCTGTCTTTAATATTTTACAGAACTGTCTCCAAACAGAGCCGCAAAAATTCTCATTCCATAGACAGGAAAGATTTAGGTCAAGAACTTTACATATAAAATAACAGTCCTTCAAAGAAAATTTAGATATGACTTTAAGGGCTCTGCAGTTGAGTAGAAGTGTCCTTCTCATCACCAGACTAAACCAACAAGCTTATGTGCTCTTGGAGCCACTGCCCTGGATGAGCTTTAATCTGATGGCTCACATTTGCTGCGATAATTAAAGATCTCAGGGCACATTTTGCAGAGGGAGTACACTACTTTCATTTCCTATAGCAAAGCACTTTTTATGCAAGTTATAATCCTTTAGAATAAAAGACACATTTGAACAAGATCAACATAAAGACTGATAAATAAACTCCCTCTGTGGGGTCTGGATAAACCACAGAACCACTCTGTGCTTTATGAGGAGAGAGTAGGAATTCATAGATTTTATTTTAATTTTTTTCTACTCTCTTTCAAAGTTTGTCATTCCTTGGGGTAATTCCATTAAGAGACTATCTTGTCACTGGCACTGACAATACATTTTTTTCCCTCTTAAGAGCAATGTATGAAATCAATATATCAACTGTGCTACTTCTCAGTCATCGCCACAAATACATTTTCAGTTTTTAAAGAATAAAATATTTTACTGTATTTTCTAAAATGTGTTCATTCACCTAAACACAGTCAGGGGCTCTGTTTCTTTCCATTTTTTTAAAATGTCTTGATTTTAAGTTTTTCCACCTTTACTGATAGTCATTTCCACATTTCTGTAAATGTTTTCTCCAGATCACTCTACCTTTAGTATATCAAAAAAAGAAAGGTAGCTAGCTTCATATTTAGATCTACAACTGACCTTTAGGATTGGTCTCCTTAGTGTACATTTTAATAGGCATAATTGTGTTGAAATATGAATTAATTTGGCAGTGGTCTTCCCTGCATACCCAGGATTATTTTAAGAAGATGAATGTAACCTTCAGCTGTGTTCTGTAAAGGTTTTATTCCAGAGCCTTTCACTGCGATTTGAGAGTGAAAGCTTACCGATATTTGAAGAATGCCATTGAGCACTAGGCTATATTTGTTTGTCTCCTGAACTCATTCAATTAAGAAAATAATCCATTATGGAAAATCTTGATTAAAAGTTGGCTTATTCTCCCATTTGATTTAAATTCAGCATTACACTGAATCAATTGTTCAGTACTTCTGTGAAACCTGCATCAACTGCAGGCAGAAGACAAATTGCTCTGTTGCTCTTGCATCTTACTCACCTTTTCTGTCCTCTGATTATAAAATCTACTTGAGAACAGTAAACATGCTCTAATATTGCAGTTTCACTTGGTCCTTGACCCTATTCCATGGCAGACAGAGAGATACCATGACAGCCCTCAGGGACTTGGCAGTGGAAGGATTTTCTTGGCCAGAGGCTTTAGCTCTAAAGTCCCTACCCTGTCCCGGGATGGAGACTGTGGCATAACTTTTTCCTGCCATAAACTTCATGGGTTTAGTAGCTTTCTGAGCTGTGAATAAAATTTTCAGGACTTAGCCCTTTACATATTTCCACAATGGCATCAGCAAACAAGGTTAATCTCGCCTGCCAACAAAATGTTTTTATAACTCCATACTAAATCCCTAATTAAAATCACCACCTAGAAAAATCTGCAACAAACAAAGCACTTGAGGTTGGGCTGCAACCTGACAGCTGTGTGACTGGAGAGGACAGGTTCTTTATCCCAAAACTTACCTCAAAGTCATCTCTCTCCTCTTTGTCCGTGTTCAGCTGTGGAGGAGCTAACTCGGTACAGCCACTCAGTCTGCTGTACTATTTCAGTGGGTGAAGTCCTGGTCTTGGACAAATCAGTGGCAGAACACCCACTGATTTCAATAAAGTCAAGTTATAGCTTCATATATGGCAACAAAGAAACAAATCAGTAATGAGACACTAGTGGGTTTGCTTTTTAGTGTATTTTCATTTCCAGTTTATGTATCCTTTGGCAAATGTGACAGTTTGCAGCAATTAGAAATCTTTACTCAGGAAGATTCCCAGAGGTAAACAAGTATACTACCACAGTTCTCAATCAAAACTTCATGGAGAAGCTTTTCCAATTTATTCTTACACCACGACTGAGTCTTTTTACTATTTCTATAACAAAAATTTCTGCCAATTTTCCCTGGTTTTCGCACAGGATGGCTTTTGCAAAATGTAGTTGAACTCATATTGAACAAACTAACTTCCAACATGAAAACTGCATCACCAGGATTGATCCCCCCCCATTCTTTCATATCTCAATTGCTCCTTTGGCTTTTTTATGGGTTTTTCCTGAGGTTGAATCATTATGCATTGAGAAGTTTGCTTAGTGAAAGATTTTGAATGTACAATAAGAAGCTATCCTTTCAGTATATTACCAGAAAACCATAATGTTAGCTATCAAAACAGTGGTTTATCTTATTATTTGATGAGGAGACATGAGAGAATAATTGACAACACTGGAAAACATCTTTGATGGCTTCAAAGTTCTAATGTCTTGTGTCTTCACTGGCAAACAGACACAACACTGAAAAACATCTTTGATGTCTTGTGTCTTCACTGGCAAACAGATGTTTGAAAAGAGACTTTAGAAATAGCTTTAGGACATAGTCACACATTGGGTATGGATTTATTGAGTTTAATGTTACTTCCACTTACAATTATTAACTGGAATCAAATATTTGCAAAATTTAGGGAAACCCTATTTTATTACCTGGCTGAGAGACTGAGAGGTGAGAGTGAAATTAATGTGCATAAATAATGTGGGCAGGTGAAGCTAAGCCCACTGGAAATAGGATAGTTGCTAAAATAACTCGCAGGTCAGTATTTGTGATGAAAATAGACAAGATTTATGGCAAAGTAATTCAATCAAATAATCTGAAGCAGGTCAGAAGTATTTCATTCTAATGCAGCGTTCTAAAATCTATACACATTGTGCAATTAAACGAAAAGCAAAAGCAAGCCATAGATTGTTCCTGAAGAGAAGAGAATAAAAGAAAACGCAAAATAAAATGTCAGCTGCAGATCTCATTTTGGAAACCTACAATATGTTGATTGATAGGACTAGCATTTTTCAGGCTCTGTCACAGCTGAAGTATAAAGCTGTCAGTGCACATGATAATGATGGATGCTCTAAAACATGCAAATAGCATGAAAAATCATTTCTCACATAATTTTGGAAGATGAGAAGAGTTGTGAACTGAGGGGAGAGGGGCGAGGAGGTCAAGCTTAACATTCAGCCAAGAGGAATAGGCGGCCGCCTCGCCGCTGCTGGAGTTGTTAATTACAATGCAAGTGAAACAATGAGTTATGCTGAACTTCTGCAGATTTTCCCACGGAAATTTTATTGCGACCAGTGGTGGAAGAGAGGCAGAACTGCAGTTTTGGAGCCAAACACAATAGCGAGCCCCCCTGGAACAAATCCATGCAAAAGGGAATCTGCTCCAGAGGCTGCCCATGCTCTCAGGAATGTGTTGCTTTAAGAACATCCTGTGTATTTCAGAGGTGACATTTACAATATACCATCAATATTGGGGGTGTTTCAGTTAATTAGCCATTTTTATTAATGCTGAAGTACAGTAAAACCCAGTGTAAGCGCTAAGAATGTAAATGAGCACTGTCCCCAGGCTGATCGAGCTCAAAGCAGCAAACTATCACACACTGCCCCATATTTATGGTACTTCTCATCTTCTAGACCGAGCAGAGGTTGCTCATACTTCCAGCTGAGTTTCACCTCTTGTGCATATGTATGAGCAAAAGTTCACCAAAAGCAACAAAGCTGTGAGTGCAACCTTTACATTGCAGGATTTATTTTCATTAATTGTGCAGTTTTGAGGAAAATTATATTCTTAACTGATTCTGGTGAAAAATAAATATACATTAAGGCTGGTTTTGTGATTTGTTTCTTTTTAAAACAGTTATGATACACCTTGTAGCATCTAAACCGAGGAAAACCTGCGACATATAAAATAAAGCATTATTTATATAAAGGGCTCCATGAGTGGTAAAAACCACTCAGCTCACACTCCTTTGTAATCAAAATGCCTTATTCCTCAATCCTCCACATTAATATTTGACTATGCCTTTTTTTCAAAATTCTGCTTCGCTCAGCACAGGTCTACACACTGGATCTTCTTTCTACTGGATCTTTTTGCTTACTTCATCCCACCAAAACCAACAGCTTAATATGAGCCCAGCTATGTGTTTTGAAGTCTACCTCCACATTTAGCTTTGATTTTATATGTTTTTTCTTCAATCTTAGGGCTCTTGATAACATCTCTTTATCATTCTAGACCCTTCTAAACAGACACTGTCTAATATCAGGTCTGTACATGTGTCTGTGTCCTTCTAATGATCATGTCCATCTCAAATTTGACAATATGGATATTCATAGAAATTTATAAAATGCTATCCTAAATCTTTCACTAAATGGTTTATACTCAGTCTTAACTGTATCTGTGTTAGACCACAAGGCAAAGACCACGTCTGTTCCTGGTGTGCATACTGCTGAACACACTGTCACACTCCACAAATTACAAATAATGAGCAATGATGACGGACCTTATTTTCTACTGCCTTCCATCTTATTACTATTTACCTCTGTACAAAACAAGTGTCAAAGAGGTGACATTAGCAAGCACTGTGGTTCCTCAGCAGCTCAATATGCTTTAAGTTGAACCCTCATTCATAAAGGAGGATAATAGCCTGAAGACTTCAGAAAATTTTCTCTAAACATTTTACTAAGTTACAAAGTGAATTTCTCATTGATTTCCAAGACAATCCATTTAATACTTCATCTTATTGCTTTATATTGTTAAATAGTGGCACTGTTTCTACATAATCAGGCTCTGGTCTTGCTGTTTTGAACTGCCTTGTAATACGTAATTCAAGAAAGTGTGTTTTAAATGAGTCCTGTTCTGATTTTTTTCCCCCGTTGAATTTCATCTTCATTTCAGTCCTGGAGCAATAACTCATATTCATGTCCAGATATTCATAATGCTTTGTATTTGTTATTCAGCAAGATTATACTCTTTTGGACTTGTTCAAGTTCACATTTAAAATGAATAATAGCTTACTGTTGCTGCTGCTGCTGAGCTCACATCTCTCTTTATCTTGCTATTTCGCTTCTACTGTTAAGATTTTAGAAGAGTCCGAAGGTAAGTGGGGTGAAACAGAAATTCAACAGAAGTTCTGAAAATCAGGGTATATCTAAGCTACTCATGATGCAAACATGCCCTACTGGACTCAGACCAGCTCAAATAATATCTACACAGGACAGATTAGAGACTTTCCCCTTGCCAGAATTAAAATGCATGTAACAAAAATGACTGGGTATTCCCAAGAGCCTCAAGTGAGGCAACTCCCCAGAAAGCAGATGCAATGTCTGCCCAGCATCTAAATTACCAGGTGGAGTTTGTAGAGCAGACATGAGAAGAACTATGGCCAAGTGAAAAAAATCCCACTCATCTAAAACGTGGACCACAGCCAGCTTTTCCCAATAATGGTAGCTGACAGGACAGAGCTGATCCAATGTGCATTTTAATTGGTGGCAAACTCAAGTAACAAGCCATTGCTGTTCATCTGTCAAAGAAGAAAAAAAATCCCCTATGTAGCACTGTGTTTATTTTGTTACTAGAATATGTACTACATATATTTGTATGTAAATTATTTGAAGGTGTCTGGCATCTAACAGAAAGAGAAAGGCGATTTTTCCCCACTAATTACCTAACACATATGTCTCCAGAAGAGAAACAAATGAGAAAAGGTAACATCTCTGTCATCTAATGGAGTGAAGAAGACCCTGACTTGTACATAAAGCAGCCTGGTAAATTGACCAGTTGCAGCCCTAATAGACAAAAGTTCTCAGAGGGAAAACAGCAACTATGTGTAATGATGTTTTTGCTTCACTTAAATACTGTGAAAATGTGAAACAGCTCAGTGTGGGCTTTTCAGAGCAAGAGCATGCCATGGACTTGAGAAAGCTTCCTTCTTGTTTTAAACAGCTACCTTAGACTTTCAACTGTTTTCATTCAGGTTTTAATTTAAAGCATGGAAAGTGAGCGCTAAAACTTGTAACACCCTCCATTAGCATACATAGGACCTCTCCCTCTTTGTTTTGTTCAATTTTTTTTTTAACCTCAGTATTAAGAAAACAAATTTGATCGGTCTGAAGGGGCTGAATAGATGATTGCATTGTTTAAGGGCAGGCTTTTGAAACCAAAAGGACTCTAACCAATTTCTTATGACCGAGAGGTAGGTATGGTTTCATGTGTTGCAGAGTATTCATGTGCTGCTCAGGAGAGCACAGATTGCATTCCATCTAAGGCAATTTTTCAGAGGTTGTCCCTCCTTTTGCTTTCCACGAAAATGAATCTATACCATTTACATGGAACACTTAACCTTCAGACTGTCCTTACTACGGCAACACTACTCCTATTGCAGATACATGTTTACTTAGACAAATCTAATTTACCCTTTGTTAATGTGTGCTGTCTTTACTTACTATATTACATTAAAGTAGAAATAGAGTTACAAAAAAATTATCTTGCTTAAAATCATTCATAAGCTTTCATCAAGGGAATAAATTTACCAATTTCCCTCTTAGTTTATAACCATCCACTGTACTAACTTGACCTTTACCTAAACAGGGCTATAATTGCAGTTAAGATTATGTAATTTACAATAACAACAAAAATTACTTTTGAGGAACTGCTACTGGCCATGAATGTCTCACAGCCATTAAATGCATCATTCATCTTGAGAAGAAAATTATTCTTATCCACGTCGACATTTTTAACATAAACTGTAGTACTCTCTGTTGGCACTTTTTTACATACCCATTAATCTCAATAGTAAAGCATAAGTCTCACCCACCTATTCTCTGAAGTTTGGATGTCACTACTGTGTACAATAAAAATTGTATATTCATGAACTCCATTTGTTTTATGTCCTTCTCTCTGTCAAAGTCTCCCAAGCAGCATATGCTTTGCTCTGTGGAGAATAAAATCAAATTTGTCTGTCTTGTCATATTGTCATCAAAGTGATACTATCACAATTAGATTAACATTTTGTGAAGGAGCTGAAGGGAGGGAAAGGAAATAGGAACAAATTATAGAGAATCCCAGTTAACTCTTTCTCCAGCATAAAGCCCCCTCTCAGTGGCACCCAGAGGTAAAGAAAGCAACCAGGATCCAAAGTAAGCAACTCTGTCCAGCCACTGCAGCCTTCCTTGGGCTTGGCAAGGTTACTCATCAGCCCTGCAAGGTACATGTTCATCCAGAGGGCTGTCAGTACTAGTGAGAATAACAGTTGTTGGGAGCAGAGCTCTTCCCAGGCTGTTTGTTCCCACACAAACCAGTGATGAGTGAGCATGCAGCCACTCAGGGCATGCCCCGGTCTGGCTGGCTGCTGGGAGCACACCAGGGCACCTGCTCCAGTGCAGCACACCAAGCCATCACAGGATGCTGCAGGGCCGACAGGGCACCATGGGCATGTCTGCTGGTTCAAAAATAAGAGTTTGTGAGCAGAACAAAAAGAGCAACCTGTTCTTTTTTTCAGGTTTTCTTCAGTTCTACTTTCACATTTATTCATTTGTTAAATGGAAAAGGAAAACATCAAGAACAGGAAAAACAAACCCCAAACCAACAAATTGGTGATTTTATCAAATAAAGGGACAAAAACCAGCCTGTTGTACACAGATGAAGAAAAAGTGTCTCTAAATTCACTCACACTGTGCAGTTGCATTTCCCCATCCCCTTCCAGTGTGCAGGCAATATCCATGCAATAAATTATGCTTATGCAGGACAAAGATATGTATCTGTACAACTTATCTTCTTACTACAATCTGCACACCGATCTCCTTCTCTGGGGATTAATTCTAACATGATCTGTTTCTGATACTTATTCTTCAAGACAGACCTGCCAAGGGTGCATTTTCTCTTCATTCTCCTGTATGTGAAGTTACCCACCAAACTGCTAAATTCAACTGTCTGGCACATGTGTCACAGCAACCTACTCTATCTTAGAATTTCTATGAAAGTTATCAGCTGTTCAGACTGGTCCTATTTCTTCACTACATTTTCTGTAAAGTCTGGTGGTATAATTACCATAATTTGCATTGCACAATACTTACAAACGTGAAAAAAAGAATGTTTTTCAAAAAAGAATCCAAAGTCACTTGCATGTCTCCATACAAAACATTATGGTATTTCCCACTAACAGAAATCAGTGTTGCCTGCATCTCTGGGAAACAAATTCTATTCTCTCCAGTCAAATGGATTCTTTTTCTTAGCCTTGTATTGTTCTCATGTGCAAGGGTTTAAGGACATAATCTCTTTTCTGTGAGAGAAAATTTGAAAAACCACCTAGAACTGAATGTTATGTGCCACAAGACTTGCACATATTACCCAAATAATATGGGAGCAAACTGTACATGCAGAGTTAGAGAGCAAATATTTTTTGTCCTACATTCTTTAAAATGTTGATTGTTTGAAGAGGGGGTCATAGGACAGAGCGCTGTGGACAGAGTGCTGGGAAAGGGAGGGAGAATGCACACCAAAGGTATGATAAAGTAATGAATAGCAGTGCAAACAGAAGCCAGAGTGGGAAAGGCACAGGCAGAACAATGTACTGAGAAGAACAATATCCTGAGCAGAACACTACTACATTCACAGAAAATGTTAAGGTCAAAGATGAGGTGAAGAAACTTTGAGATTTTTGCCAAGAGGCAGCTTTTCGTAATCAAGGCAGTTCTCTCAGAGTACAGAAATGAAAGCCAACTGGAAAAGGTTCAGAAGAGTTGGAGTAACCTAAGGTAGTGGTGACAGACTGCCTGTCCACTTAATTTGGAAGTAAAGGAAATGTGGGAAAGCAAGAAAGAATAGGGGATGAGTTTGAAAGATGCCACTTCCTTCATGCTGACCACAGAAAGAAGCTAGAGGACAGTGACAGGCTTTGGAAGAAAACAAGAGGGAGGCAAGAGCCAGCAGAATGCTGCTGTCTGCCCTGCATAGAAATCATCCCTTCTTTCAAGAGCTGGCCATTTCAATGACAGAAAGGAAAACAAGACTTTAAACTCTCTTCTATGAGAACCTGCTCTATTCTCTGGCTGTACAGCATTACTTACTCCTGCCTGAATGCACAAGGAAGCTTTTGCTACCATTGCAGACACAAGGCCTATAGCTGATCTCATGAGTGCCCTCAACTCTCTCAGAAGTCAATAGGAGTTAAGGGCGTTCAGCACTTTCCAGGGTCAGGCCATGTATCACTTAAAAATAACTCACCAACATAAAACATCATTAAAGAAACTAATGCTCATTAACTAGCAATAGACCACTGAAAAAGGATCAATAGTTGTCTCCGAAATCATCTTACCTATTGCAGTATATGCATACTCTACTTAATGACAGTGAAGGATAGTGACACTGAATGATAGGTCACTGATAACAGTGAATGGGAAAGACTGCTTCTTAATTAATCAGGACAGTATTAGCAAAGAATTCCACTTAACAGAGATACATTTAGGGGCCTAGTCAGGTGATTAGGAGGAATGATGATCCGACCCTTGGTGAAACAAAGTGGTGGCTGAAGAAGAAATGCAATGAACACCCTTTTCATGCTTCTGATTTTTTTCAGACCAGAGTGCTTTATTTCATCTCACACTTTTCATGGCATTGCTTTTCTTTAATTGTCTCTTAATAACTGGAGTACATTTGTAACCACCCAGGCTGATTCTGAACCTGCCAATGGAAAGGATTCTGCAGTGTGGCACTAACATGATGTTCTGTCTGAACTGAATGCTTCTTGTCGTATAGACCTTGCTTAGGGAAAGCTGTTACCATATTTAACTGGAGTTGTGGTTTGCCCTGATCTGGCTTCGAGGCCATTCCTTGGCAGAGTGGAAAGAGTCTAGACTTGCATACCTTGTATGGTGTCTGAAAGCATTTTAAAACTGGCCTTAAATTATGAGCATTGTTTACTTTTTCTGATCAAGATCTGGATTCCCTTTCCTACAAGATCTACATATGTGAAATCACAGAGACATCCAAGTGCAGAACACTTTCTGCAGCCTTCAAGAGATGGCCATTTTAAGAAAAAAATTAAAAGCAGCACAATCTTATCTGCATTCTATCAGTACATAATGACCCTCCCCATCTGACTGAATTTATTGTAAACCCTATAAACCTAAACCTCAAAGAATTCCAATGCCTAGCACATCTCTCATGTTCTAATTTATGAGAACTTGGTAATGTGCCATCTGGAGGTTTCACTGCCATTGGGACGCCTGTTCAGCCCACAGTGGAAGCAAGTCAGGCCAAAAGGAGAAAGAAAAGAAAATGCAGGGGAAGGAGAAGATCTGGCTTCAAGGAACAAGTGTCATGAACTCACAAAGATAAAAACCATATTTCAAAAAAAATCAGTTTTAACTTGCATGATCGGCACATACACAGCTGATAACCCAAGGTCTCAACCTAAGGACATTAGCAGCATTACAGGGCAATCCTTACACAAGGACAAAATGTTCTTGAGCAATTTCTGCAATGTATTAGACACAAACAGGTTTTTCCTCAAAACTGAAGTCATGTCAGGCTTCTTGCTTCACCTCTTTTAATTTTCCCTGAACAAACATATTTATTGTGATGGTTTCAAGTAAATTTCCAGTTCACATACTTTTTCTGTAAGACAACGAAGGGCTTATTGGGGGGAGCTTTTAGGCTGATTGCCTGATCTACACCCAGGCCATCAGAGGTCTGAGACCTATTTTAGAATGAAAAAATATGCCTGGCTCTGGTTTTATTTCTTTTATTAAGCTACTTAAAAATAACATTGAAAACTGTATGTCACTGAAGTCATAATTACTAACCTATGAAGAGAGCAATTCAGCTGTCAGACTGGATCAAATCAACAAGTTAGACACACTACTGAAAAGCACATTAGATCACAAAATAAGTTAAATCATCCTATTAATACCAAAATAAGCTAAATCATCCTATTTATAACAAAATAATCAATCCTAACATGATCTTAAACAGATTCCCTAATGCATCCTAAAGAGAATATTAAGAAGGCAGCTGTTCATTTGTTACATGTATCAATTACAGAATAACTTAATGTTGAAACAAAATCATCATCTAACATCTGATCCATGACCCTGGCACCAGTTAAAAGTTTTAATTTCAACCACTTTGTAAGAGACCTTTAAGAAATGTTTGTTTGGACATTGCCTGACTTTGATGACTTGGTGAAGAAGACTGAAAACAGCCACCCCTGGACTGTTTGCCTCAAAGCTTGTTGGGTCACAGGGTGTCTCCAGCTGCCGAGATAACCAGGCACCATTGTCCACCACCCAAACCCTCCAGCTAACAGATAAGGACTGACATTCCGAGGTAACAGCCACCACTGTCCACCATGACACCCTCTGGCTGCTGAGCCATCTGCCACATAATGATGGACATCCCCTCCAGCTGCCTAGACCAGGAGCCACCACTGTCCACGACTGACATTGCATCCAGCTGCCGAGATCACGAGACTGGGGCTTGTGATCGCAGCACATGATCTCGTGATCTGGAGGCTGAGAGTTGCTTAACTCCAGGGAAAGTGACTAGTCAGTGCCTGACAGAGCCCTATGAAAAGGATCAGCGTCCAGAGCATGGCACACACTCACCATGGAAGAAAAGAGCTATGGATCATCAGAATGCTGCTGGACCTATGGTGGTGCCTATCCCCATTTCTACATGACTATGGATCATTGGAATGCTGCTGGGACCTATGGTGGTGACTGTCTCTACTGCATCATCCCAAATCTTGCTTGCTCCCTCCTCTTCTGTTTCTAACTTTCCTATCACCCCTTCTCTCTCCCTCTTGAGTAACCAATAATAAAGTCTCACTCCCTAATGGTATTTCGATCTTGTTTATGTCTTAATTCATACTGGAGGAATCGATCGAAAACTCCTGACTCTTATCAGACTGGGACAGACTTGCTCTTCCTCTTCGTAGGTAAGCAAACCCTGGACTCCCAGGCTCAATCTTCAAACAGTTACTGAGATAGATGTGTTGACTACACTGTCAGGAGAGTCTCCTGCTGACCAAAAAGTACAGAGGAATGTTTCAGGCTGCTTACCAAAAGCAGGACCCCTTTTCTAAAATACCATATAATTTGTCTGAGGGATTGCCTCACTGAAGTGAGTTCAGGAAACTCAAACTTCAGGAATGTTTGACTGGTGCTCACACACACACACCTCTACACAAATGGCTGTAGCGCAAAAAATCACAGTTCACAACAGGACTGAGACTTCTCTAGAAGGTTAGGACAAGGCTATTTTGTGACAGCAGCAGAGTGAGTCTCCCAGGCACTGTCTTCTTCCTGTTTTTTTCCAGCACTGAAACCATGCAGCTTCCTAGTTCTGTATGTTACTGCACACAGTCGAAAGACTCAATGCTTGTACAGCAGGATGGGCTGCCAGTCTCTGCCTCTGTCAGTGCTGAGCACAAGAGCAGTATGGGACTCCTAGCCAGAGGAAGAATTTGGAACAGCAAGCACCACATCTGCCCCCTTTCTCCACCCTTCCCTTCTGGGGCAGCCAATGCAGAGACAGCTTCTGCATGAATGGGGAGCTCAGGGAAGGCAGGACATGGCAAGCAGAGGTCACCTGCAACTCCCTGCTGTGCTGAAGGAGAGGCTGAGAGGCTACAGTGAGAATGAACCTGGCTCTAACAGTGCCAGGAAAGGAGGGTTTTAGCTACAGGCATTAGTACTACATGTAGCCGTGATCTCTTGTCCCATCAGACTGCTACCCTGCAAAGCTGCCTTTGTGGTCTGTGCTGAAAGCTGGATCCATCTCAATATGGGTTCAAAGGGGCTTGGAGAGCTCTCTGTAAATGAAAGATAATTTTTAAAAAATGAAATTATTACATCAAAATTAATTTGAAATATGCATTTAAAAACTTTGCAACTCTTTTCTGGGCTAAGACCCAACAGGTCCCATGCACTTTTTTCTTCTTGGTTCAGGAAGAGGCTGAAGACTGATTATCTCACTTCTCCTTACACATCCATATCATGTTCATCTGAATGAACAGCCTTTCCTGAGACGTTCTCTGAACCAAGACACTAACCTGCTTGTTCTTCTTGCCTCTCCTAAAATTTCATTCAGATGAGTTCAGTATGTTCAGAATAGAAAGTATACATCTTGGATCAATTTGCGAATGTATTGTTTTAATGAGTTATTTAAAATAGTTCATATTTTGAAGACTGTAAAGTATTCAAGTCTGACCTTTCCTCTGCCAAACACACACGTAAAAAAAGAAAAAACTAACTGCAAGATCATGGTGTGTCTTTTATTTATTTTAACGGGTTTTGGTTATTATATCACCAATACAAAAAGCATAGGCAAATAGATTAAAAACTGTAGCTTCAACTCCCAGGAGAATTCTATAAGCAGAAAACTTGGGGAACCACCCCCACTTTACTGGAAGTGGAGACACTGTACAGCAAAGTCTGTAAGATTTACCAGGACAGAGAAAACAGAGACAACAATAAAGGTTCAGCAAGATTCAGTATTCTATTGGCAAAGGGCTCAGCTGGGACAGCCCTGGTTTCCTGTCCTTTTCATTGGATGAAGCACAGAAGCATCTGAAGCAGGACACAGGCACTGCTACTGAGAGTGAGGAGATCTATGGGATCTGTGCAGTGGGAGCTGGAAAGCTAACTTTTTTAATGCCAGCTGTTATCAGTGGTACTTTCCCCATTACACAAATTAGCCAAAGGAACTTGCTAAAACAAAACAGGATACCTGCAGATGAGGGAATATCACACATCAAAAGTTCTAGTTCACACATTGACTTTTACCTGCACAGGATCCTTTATGCCCAGTGACTGAGCCATTGCAGTTGCCCTGATGACTCTAAATCACAGCCTTCAGGAACAGTCTGCCACACTCTTCCTTGCTCTGCCAAGGCTTAGGGGGAAAAAAATTAATAAAAATCACTTTCATTTCTTTCTGTGGCTTCTTGATCTCAGGAAAAGCAGTTCAACACCTACAGAATATCTTCCCTAAGGAGATAACTGTACAAGCAAAGTTCAAGTATCCCATCATTGATTGCCTGTGTTTCATACTAAGCTCCTTTCACTTTAATGCACTTTCTACAATAGCTGATAGATTTTTCCAGTCTTCCTTTGGGAGTCCTAAATGACTTTGCTAGAGAATTGTAAAAGCTTTTTCCTTCACTGACAAAACTCAATTCTTGGATGAAATGTTTGAAAATCTTTAGAGATACTTTATAATACATGTTGAGTTTTTGAAAAATAAGGAAATTATGCAAACCGTAGAACACAAGTGGTGGCACAAGAACATGCTAAACTGTTCTAGCAGTTTGATTTTCTATCCTCATGATCTGCAGGTTCTGTAAACCCAAATCAAAATTCTCTGTGTACACTCTTATCAACCACTATGTTTATTCTGATGCAGAGGCCTTCATTCCAGCAAGCATCTCTGTCCAGAAAAGTATTGACATTTGTGCTTAAATTTGAACACAAGTCCCATTCAGTAGGATGTAAAGGACATTTAAGCACCTGTATGCCTAAAAAGAGACTTACAGAGGGCATATCTGAGTCAGAATTTTATTAATGTTCCCTGAAGGTTATATAAGATCAAATGGGTAGATTGACTTGGCATTGTATTGCAGTGACTTTGTACAATGTTTGGGAAAATGAAACCATTAATAAGATATCACCTGAATATTTTTTTATTGACACTCTGGATAATAAAATATAAAATGTTTTATTTCCACAAAATGAGGTCACTACACATGTGGATAATTGCCTGAAACAATATAATTTTTGTTTAACTTGTTTAATTGTCTTGGTAACGTGTTTGTTCAAAATAAATATGCAGTAGAAAAATACTGTGGTTGGACTCATAAAAAGCCCTTCCTTTATGATTAACACTGCAGTCCCTGCTGGCAATCCTCTGGTGGTTGGACTTAACAAACACATAACAAAAAGTGTCTGTTCACACATCGAGTTTCAGTTTAAATAATCTGAAATTATGCATCAGCCATCTTCTTTAACTACTTTCTCTGGAAATGCAGAGCAGACTCATATTCATTCCTTATATTTGTATTTATCTGTGCATTCATCCCTTTTTTTGCCATCTGTCATAGAACTAGCTGGAAAAGTGAATGTTTTAATACTATTTTGATAACTATTTAGCATTACTTATTTATGTGAAAAAAACCCAACATAATTATTCTATATACGAAGCTTAGGGGACTAGGCAGAGTTCTGAAAATATTGAGATAAACTTCTTTATGAGTACACCAACAAAACTGGCATCTACCCACAGTTTGGTATTTTTTCCATCTTTGGTACTAAATCCAGATTTCTGGATTTCTTCGGCTAAAAAGAGCACAGAGTTTGCATCTTAATGATTTGGCATTTGATTTTCGAGCTCTCCACTTGGAACTGTCCATTGAATTCTCAGCTGGAAGTGCGTGTAACATCTGTGTGCAGACTTGGCAGGAGGAGCCCGACACGCTGGGCAGTACATGAGTCCTGTTCACCATCTTGCAGAATCAGATCCATATCCCAAGATCTGACACAACTCAGAGCATAGAGGTTGCCAGATCCACATTTATGCTCAAGTAAGTGTCTGGCTTTTCAGGACTTGCCAAGGAAAGATCCCTGGCTTCGCCTTTCAGCCAACCCCAAATCTATGCCAGTCAGCATAAAGGGGTGAGAGCCCTAGCTAGCATACATGTGTTTGGAGAGTTGTACTCATGTTTAAGTAGTTCCACCAATTGCTCTAGTTGAGAGTCTGGCCCATAATGCTTCTGAGTGCTGAAGCCTTAAATTCATAGCTCTGTTTGACTTTAGTTGGGCTCTCAATCCCTCATTAGTAAAAGAAGTGCCGCTCAAAGGTCAGACCGCATTCTAATTATTCTCACATTAGTGGACACAGTAAGGAAACAGTGGACATTCTGCCATGTGGAACAATTGCATCATGTACAACCAAACAAGAAAGAAAAGGGAAAAGAAAGCAACTAAATCAACACACTGTGCATCCATTCATTTTACCATGTCATTTAGCATATGGTCACTCATGTGATCAAGACAGTAACTGGCATTTTTCCCAGTTAATTCACCTCTTTTCTCTTTGTCCTCTGTTGTAGCATCAGTCTTTCAGCAAGATTTCAGGTTGCAATCCCCTTGAAGAATGAATGATCCTTATTAAGTGTCTCGAAAAACCAACAATGTATTAGTGCATTGCAACTAATTATTGCACTACCTTAATCAAAGGATCACATTTGGGAAAAAAACCTCACTTGAAATTCACTTAAACATTTTTTTATTTCCCTCTGTCTCTCTCTTTGTATAAATTACCCATGGAATGAAGTCCTCTAGCTGTAACAGCTGTCTAAGTAACTTCTAAAAAGTAAGTTTCTTTTTTTTCCCTGTGGTTTGGTGGTTACAGTGATGTGAACTGACTAATAGTTTACAGAGCTTAGCTGTGAAGCATTCACTGCAAATAAAAGGCAAGGCACGCAAATGTTCCTATGTATGCTCTTCTCAATTATATTTCTGAGGACATCCCCTCGATTTTGATATCTATTCAGCATTACATATTTGAAGTCTAGACAAGGGAAGTCTAGACATCTGTAGTGCCCTGTCTTTTTTTTTTTTCATACTGTTTATGAATTTAGATGCACCTTCCAAACACAGGATGCTATAATGCTCAGTAAAAACTGGATTCTATCTTGATGCAAATGTATTTAGCTTTAACTGATATCCATTGCATAAACAGAATTGTCTGAAATGCTGTTATATGAATGGGTACAACAAGAAATCCAAACTGAAGTGCAGGCAGGCAAACCCCATTTCTGTGGAAAAGATCAAGAAAAATTAGTATTTCCCAGCCCATGTACACCAAGGCGGCTTGAAGAAAATGGGGAACAGTGTTGTTTAAACATTTTTTCCCCCTTTCTTTATGTTGTTTCATTACTTGTTAATAAATTAGTAAAGGTAGTAGACTTTGTTTACACACCTGAAGTCCAGAAGGATGGCAATTCCCAGAGCTACATTCTACCTGAAATGTTCAAGGACATGCAGCTGACACAGTGGGCCTCTGACTGTAAGACAGACAGCTCCAGGCACAAAGCTGCTGTATAAAACTGTCTACATCTACCTAAATTAGAACTGACAACCAGCCCTGGTTTTATAATGCTGAGTTCTCAACTTTTGGACACCAAAGCCTATCCAGAAAAGGAAACAGAGTACATTAGATTTATTTTATTTTTTATTTTTGCTTTTGGCGATTGTTTCTTCTTCTGTTTCTTCTTCTACTCTCTTTTTCTGTTTTGCTTTTGGTTATTTAACCCTCATTTTAAAACACAGCATTTGATACATCTTTTTTTGCCTTTACTTTTGGGGTGTTTTTTTGCTAAAAAAAAGCCCCTTTAAATTTCAGCATTAATTCTACAAAGAAATACAACTGAAAATTTATCTCAATTGAATATGATACAATTTTTATACTAAAAATAGAGCTTGTTGAGCAGGGGACTTAATTTCAATAGTAAACCACTGCCTTGAATGGAAACAGAAATTCAATAACAAACCTCTGCATTAAATGGAAGCAGTAGGTATAATAGAGGAGTTGAACAGAGATTCCTGGAGCTGCTTTGCCAACTTTGCTGAATGGTGATTTATTGCTGATGAAGACTAATGTTTCAAAAATAGCCACTGATTTCAAGTCCCAGATTTCAACCTTCGCCAAAATAACTTATAATTTTGAGGTTCTGACTAGTCATAACTTGCCATAAATTGGGTGTCTAGAGTGTACGAAAATGAGGACTTACAGTCAACTGATTTTACCTGTTTCACACTTATGCCATAAACATTTTGATTTCTCAAACTATAACACTTACTTTTAAGAAAAAAACCCTCAAACATCTTAATCCACTAAATATCTGTTTAATAAAAACTGCCATGAAATTTGACAGGAGTAAGACCATGGACTGAAGCACCTGACTGTATGTTTGTGAACACAAATTCCAATCCCAGAACTTACAAAAATCAACAGTGATCCTAGCTTTCTGCAACAACCAAAAAATGACCTTACAGCTAATATGAGTGGTGGGTTTTTTTCTTTTTTTGGCTTTTTGAGAGGACAGGTATTTCTGCCTATGCAAATGTGTTCTTCATTTAGTTATAATAAACAATAAAATGAAGAATCTAACAAACTGCTCATAGTGCCTCAGTTTTTGACCGTAACAGCTCTGTCACAGCTGTTTGGCTTTCAGGTCTGCTTTCCTACATCTTTGTTTTAAAAATAAGCAAAACATTCTGCATTCTTGCATTACTCTTTGTTCTGCAACATATTTTGTTAGCGAGCCCATAGTAGTATCTAAAATAGTGTAAATCATCAGTTTTTAATATGGCAGGAAGTAGATTGTGGCCCATTAAACTTTCGTAATTAAATTTCCCCTGCACTCCCCCATAGAACCATTATCTGAGTTTTCTAATTAACACAAGAGGAGGGAGTCAATTCAGAGTGATGGGATCTATAGCCATCCCCTTTCATTTTAATGGCCTTTAATAAACTTTTATTACTATTGATATTGATAATTATAATACACCCTTTCCTCTGCAATGTGATTCTAAGAGCCTTGTCAAAAATTGAAAAATTCATCCTCAAAGTTTGAGCATGGCAAATGACTGTGTCCTCAAACACACCAAATCTGGAGCCAACAACATCAATGGGGAAAAAAGACAAAGCGTAGGCAGGAATGGTGTGAATGTCCTCTCTCATATGGTCTCCAGTGGGTTATGCCTCAGTCTTGGTCTGCCACAGCCCTCTGCTCTTGCAGCAGAGCCTCCCCCAAACAGGCTGACACAAATGCTGAATCATGAGGTGGTTTCATGACAGATAAACACAAAGAATTATGCAGAGTTCATTTAACTTCTTTTACTTCCAGCCTTACAAAGGTCAGATACTAGACAGGAGGATTAACTGTCATGACATCTAGTCCTTCCTTAGATTTTTCATCACTGCCTTTTATATTAACTAAACATTTTTACATGTCAACACTTCTAACCTCATTGCAGACTCAGTACAGCATGTCTCATATCTTGACTATCCTCTTTCATGTAAGCCATTATGTTTCTATCAGCATTACAGTGGCATAGGCTTCATTAATCAAATGAGATGCAAGTCAGAGCAGAAGGATCTCCTTTCTGCAGGACTTGCAAGGCCAAAGGCATTCTGCCCTCCAAAATAGGGGGTACCTATACCAAAGAACAAGCCTGCATCTGTGTGCACCTTTCTTGGTGCAACCACCTGAGAGCTCTCATGACATGAGGACAAGTATGGGCTCCTGCTTGCCAGTTGCACTGAGAACATTGCGAAGCAGTCCTAGCTAAGGGCTTTGGGTGGAAGGGCTACTTTCTCCTGCACAGGCCTATTGATGATGGTCATCTCTAAAATCCAGAGGTTGGCTTTGAGCCTAAAACTCTATGTCTAGAAAGAATCCTTTACAGAAACTTCATTTCTTACCCCATACTGCTCTCAAGCACACACACGACTTCGAACAGTTGAGCAGCCCTCACAGTTACAACTGACCATTCACTGCAAACAATGCAGGTGTCCCCTCACCACTGCACTTCCTATGGAGATCTCCAGACATGTACAGGCACTTTGATCTGTGGATGTTGGACAGTCCCAGAGAGCGGATTGACTCTCCTGCCCAACATTTCCAGCAGTCCTACAGGGCACTATTCCAGTAGAGAGTGGATGTCCTCTCTGGAGAAATGCCTTTACCCAGCTACTTTGAACTACAGTTCTTCACATCCTGATCTCTACCCACAGGTCAGCAATACAACTTCATTACTAGGTGTTTTGGATCCTGGAGCTGTACTTTATGACTCCTCAAAGTTGATTTTGGAGAAAGATTTTAAGTTGGACTCCGAAGTTCTAATAGGGGCCATTTTCTGTAATTATTCCTTCTTTCAGGTTATGATTAATTTCAAACAAAACAAGTTGCTAATAAATAATAGAATCATAGAATTTTAGGGATTGGAATGGACCTTATAGATCATCTAGTTCCAACCCCCCCTGCCATAAGCAGGGGACCCTCCCAACTAGACCAGGCTGCTCAAGGCCTCATCCAGCCTGGCTTTGAACACTGCCAGGGTCGAGGCAGCCACTACTTCCCTGGGCAATCTGTGCCAGTGTCTCACCACCCTCAAAGTAAAACCCTTTTTCCTAATATCTAGCATAAATTTCCCCTCCTTCAACTTGAACCCATTATCCATTGTCCTATCACTGCAGTTCCTAACAAAGAGCTCCTCTACAGCTTCCCTGTAGCCCTTTCAGATACTGATAGGGTGCTATGAGGTCTCCATGCAACCTTCTCTTCTACAGCCCCAACTCCCTCAGCCTGTCTTCATGGGGGAGATGCTCCAGTCCTCTTATCAACTTCGTGGGCTCCTCTGGACTTGCTCCAAGAGTTCCATGCCCTTCTTATGTTAAGGGCACCAGTATTGCACACAGTATTCCAGGTGGGTTCTCATGAGAGCAGAGTAGAGGGAATGCAGAGAAGATGACTGAAATATAAATACAAAGAGTATATCTTAGGTGTGAAGATCTATGATTCAGACAGATGAAATCACAGGTGAGGCATATTTTTTTTAAAAAGGATCATTCTATAAATAGCCAAGAGTCATTGCTTGTTAACTGCAAAAGACTTAGCAGTTAATATAATTGTAAAACATGAAGAATACATTTCTGGTAAGAGTATGAAAAAGAAATCTTCAGTTAATACTAACACTCAGTCATACCTGGTGGGTTCCTAAATATAGACTTGGTGAAGAGACACTAAATTGGAGAGCTTATTAAAGAGACAATCTTTACTTTTGTTGTTTGAACTACTGATGAGCTAATGATCAGCGTTTAAACTCAAGTTCTCCAAATGCAACCAGAAATGTCTATATGCTTGCCTCTTTTCAGTAACTTCTAAACATTTGTGTGATGTTTGTGAGTGAACTTTGCATATCCCCCTCCCCAGAACTAACCAAGTGGTTTCTGAAGTTCAGTGCTAGGCAGGTAGGTACGAGCTGGGTGAAAAAGGAAAGAAAATAATTCATGAATAAGGTATGCAAAAAAATTTGGCATACGTTTTTGAAGTGATTATGAGGTCTGTGTGAAAGCAGTAGTAGGTAAATTTTGGCTGGCACAGCATATAGATACACAAGAGAAAAAACTCAGCCAACAGTGTGATCACAGGACAGGAACCAGCTGCCTGGATTTTGCCTCCTGAAAAACTAACAAGGAAAAGCATGAGGAGAGCTCCTCTGTGACTTAGAGTATTAGGGATGAAACAAAGCACGGTTGAATGGTCAGCAAACATGATTTGTATCTGTGAGCATAAGTCCATATGAAACTCATCGAAACATGTATTAAGACGTCTTTACCACCACACATTGCAATTATTTCTGCCCCTAGTGTGGCATGATCATGACTGGGGAAACAGGTCTGGAGAGTGGCTTTTCTGAGAATCCATTCAGGAGAAGAGAGATACGGCAACCTTGGGAATGTTTGGGTTTGGGGATGAGATGTGGTGCTGGGTGCAGACAGATTTTAAATCAGCACTATCACATTTACTTCAGTGTTTGTTTCTACTTTGTCATTCAAAGAATTTTAAATAAATTAGAGGTTTTCAATAAATATATACAAATTACAAGCATTTCTATCATAAAGGTTTACATACTGAAAGAAGCTAATGACATAACCTTTCTTTTAAGAATTGCCAGAAATGAACATTTCAGAAGTAGGGCATCTGCCAAATTGGCAGATACTCACAAACAGACTTAAATTTGCTTTTCTGACCGTGTCTGCTCATCATCTTATGTCTTAATTATGAAGGTGCAAAGTCCTCTTAAATTCTGTCCACATCAACTTCTAATTTTATCATTCTTCAAAAGCAATTAAAGTCATCCTTCAATATTAATCAGCTGGTTTTTTCCTATATATCCTGTATCTTTGAGTTTTACAGATGAACTAGAAAAAATGAGAAAAGGCTAACTAGGTTATGGAATTTCCTGAATATTAGCTATATTTTTCATAGAGTGTATATGATTAATATGTCTTATGAGCCAACAATGTATTAATTTGCATCCTTGTCCCCATTGCTCTGTTTCAGGCAGCGATGGTTCTGCAAAATGCAAAATCCCACCTTGCCAAATGTTGTATTAGGAAGGATTAATTAGAAAATGTTCACCTGTTCATTCATATATGATATGATGTAACATATGGTATAATAATTTGGGAACATTTTATGATATATATGATTGTTAGAAGCACATACATATATGTATATACATATTTGTTTATTTATATTTGTATATTTACACACAACTTATTTTTAATATTTTTATTTCATATACATTCACAGAGAATTTTGCTTGCAGTATATGTACATATATATATAAATAAGTATGTATCTATATGTGTGTGTATGTACATATATATAAAAGAAGAAGTGAAAATGAGAGAAGAAAAAAAGAGTAAGAGGAAAAAATATCCTTCCAGCATCCTAGGACATAGGAATAATGAAAGGAGTATGTTTCGCAGTAAAGAGAGTACAATGGTAGTCCATTCTTGTATACAGATAACTGTCCCTAAGCAGCACCAAGGACACTATCTCCAGGTCACTTGAAAAACCTCTTATTTCTTTGCAGACTTTTCAAAATGCTGTTTTATTTCACCATGAATAGATGGACATTTTTCCTACCTCCAATAGATTACTTCTTTTCCCTGCTTCTCTGTCACTTCCTAGTTTGCTCTGTTCCTTGCACTGAGGAAATGAAAAAGTTCTGCATGATAAAATTCCAATAACAAATATAAAATTTGTTTTTATATTTTCTACTTTTGTAAATTCTATTTTTGTCTGCAAGTATTTGAAAAGATAGATGGTAATCAGGCTCCCATTAATAGGCTGCTTGACTTTAATCTGTATGTACAAAAATTTCCTGATAAGAATTTAGGCCAAGTCAGGAAGAACACTCCAAGCAAAGAAACATCTGTGATAAAAACATCAAGCAGTCTTTCTAACCATGTACCAAGTTCAAGGTCTCTGATAAGCCACCTGGCTATACCTACACCCTCCGATAACCCCAAGCTGGTATTACAATGTTCAGCCAGGGAAGGTCTTGTTGCTGGGCACTGAGCTGATAGGCTTATGGCTCTCTCTGATACTAGAATATTTGAATATCACATAGGCAAAACACGCACACTAAGCCATGAGGATGGACATCTTAATAAGGAAGGCTGGTAGCAACCAAAAGTTTGTAAGTCAGAAGCTCTGCACTTTTGCTTCTCTAGGGTTGTCCTTCACTCCTGAGAAGCTTCTCTGGCAAAAGTCAGTCAAAATTCATTCCTCTAAACTCCCAGTTTCTGCATTCAGTCAGTAAATACCATCAGAATCCTGAAAATCCAGCCTTATATTATTCCTATTTCCTTCCTTGATTCATGACCTCAGTTGTTATCTAGAAGATACATTTGTTCATTTACATTTTAATGTCATTTCCTATAACTTTATCTTCTTAGGAGTTTTCCTCCAGAGAAACATTGTTTTTCCTCACAACAAATTATTTTACTCTAAGAATGCTCTCAGCATATCTACATGATATCTATCTAGCTGTCTT
>NW_008668854.1:42959-47483 GCF_000695815.1 Acanthisitta chloris
CATCAACTGGATACAATTAATTGGTGATCTCACTAAAATTTTCTGGGCTTATCTATGCATTGTGGCTCCTGGTGCCTCTTTGTTCAATGTTAGGATCAACTTGTTTCCTCTATTTTGCCTTTGAATGCCAGTTTTTTCCTCTCTGCTCTTAATGCTCCTGTTTTCGTGTATGAACAAGGACTTTCAATAACTTCCACAGATAAACCAGATTCCAGCCTAGTTCCTGGCTGCCATATTTTGCCTGTTTCTCAGGACTTGTGAAGTTGGGCCTTCAATGGGCTGGTGACTCTCTTGTGACAGGCCTAGGAGTAGCCTGGCACAGGATTATTTGGGGTCCCCTTGCCATTCATTTTCTCTCTGTGCTCTTTGGTGTGTGTGCAGGGGTTTTATCACATAATCTAACACATCACTTCTTCATAAAATGCATTTTATTCTCAATGCTATCTAAGTTTTGGTGGTCACTCCGCAATTAGTTGACTAGGATAAAAAGGGTCCCTCCTTAACATATTTCAGTCAGTTTCTCCTGTTGAGGTGGATATTTCCATGATATAAATATTAGCCAGGGAATATTCCAGAAATGTAACGGCCACTTATATTAATGACAGTCAAATAAATAAGAACGTATGCTATGATGTGATGGTAACACAGCACAAAGTAAGAACCAGGTCTGGAAAATTTCTTCAAAATTTGGCTCCTGATTATTGGATTGCACTATATATGGATTATTAATGAATCTGCAAATGTTATCTATCTGTTTGCTTTTAAACCTTTTAAATTTCACTTAAAATTATGTACTCCTAGCATCATGAATTATTAGAAATGAAAGAACTGAATAATAAATATAGTGTTCTCTTTTTATTCAGGTTATTTATCCCTACAGAGAACTTTGTGCACAGTCAGTTTTACTGTTTTCTCATGATCAGTCTATATTCCATGTTAGTATGAGCTGTGGTAGAAATGGGAATGCAGAGGTACTAGTATAGAATTTTGACTACTGCTATTGCATTGAAAATGCTCTCCATGGGACATTCTGCTATATCTGCTTGAAGTGTTATTATGGCATTCCAGCACATTTTATTCATTCTGGACTACTTCTTTTCCCCAAATAGGAAAAGGGAATAGAAAAGCATTTTATAAAACTGGAATACAACCCAAAAACATAAGTAGATTTAACCAGGGACAGGTATGGATTTGGATTAATTTTATGTAAGAAGAATACATTTCAACTGGTGGAATTATTCTCCTATTTCCATTTTCCTATGTTCTAAAGATTTTCTTTCAATATTGTTTCATTGTTTTTCTTCTTCAGACTCACTGTTATGGAAACTTTGGTATTTGTGCATCTTGAGTGTTGAAGCCAGCCGTGGTTAAATACTTTTCCCAAAAATAACACTGAAGAGACTCTATGATGTTCAAATTTCTGTTAATTTTCTGTAATGACTAGAGGACATTGTGGCACAACACAGGTTTTGTGCAAGTTATTTTAGAGAATTATTAATTAAGCCAGGCTTTGACAGCAGTGAAGAGAATCAGTGGAGAAGGAATGTACCTCAAAGCAAAAATTTTGTTAAGACCCTAACAAATTTTAGGCATTCTGGAAGTGCAGGGGGGGTGGGGAGCGGGGAAGGTGAGAAAAAAAATGGATAACTGTTCAAAGTTACTAACACACATTGTCTCAATTCAGAAAAAAATTACCTAGGATAAAAAGGAAAAGTCATTTCAATGAGGGCTTGATCGACAATATGCAGCTGACTGACCTCTATATTCTTATGAATGCAATGAGTCCATTTGGAGTGAATTTGGGTCATCTAGGTGCAATTTTCTATGTCATTGATGGACAGCATCAGTAGATTTTACTTTTTTAAAAACCCGAGACTGTAGCTTGCTTTGGCTGAGAAACAATTTCCAAACTGAATGTAGTTGCCTATGAAGTCTGGCATGGAGCCACATACCACCTTTGGGAAGGACATCTTTCACAGCCCTGCTTCTTCATAACCTTATTGCCATTGAAAGGTAATGACAAGTGTTGTGAAATGGACAGTATAAACAGCAATATTCCTCCTCAATCAGCTCATTCCACAGACCGTAGTGCTCCATTCAGTTTTCAGCAGAACTCCCCATTGACTGTAATGAGTATTGAGCTTAGGAAAAATTAAAATTGTGATGTAATATGGTAACTTGCCAGCAACAAGAAATTATTTTTTTAGGCATAGACAAAAGAAATTGAAATTAATTTTAGAAGTTAAGTCTGGATTCCAGTTTTGCATTATTTGTAATAACTTTCATCATTTCCTCCTGTCATTGCGTATTATTACTCTCTATTATTAAGTTTTCAAGAAAAAAAATGGTACATACAGGATGAAATACCATGCAGAGTGTATTATATTCTGCTAGGGTTAAATTTATAGTGGGCAGTAGATGATAGCTGAATTTGAAAAATTCCTTGATTGATTTTCGTACAAAATTTCCAGGGAGAATAAATTTGAACTAATATATACATGGACTATTTTTACAGAATTTCTGATTTGTGGACTGCATTTTAATAGGGTTTGCAATAGTGAATTAGGGATTGCAGTAATACAGGTTTTGAAAACAAAGTTTTCGGTTGACCTTGAATAACATTCTAGTGAATGGGATAAAGAAGTTCTCTGTTTTTGTGTTTTGACATTTTGAGATCTGGATGCAAACAGATAGACACACATCTTAAAAGAGAGAGTTAGAAATAACTTTATAGTGGAGCAAGGTACATACAATTATGATGAGAAAACCAGGTTTAATAGTAAAAGTTTATTATGTCCTTCAGCTTTTAGCTAGCAATAAAGAAAAAAAATGCTGGTAATAATATGTAGGTAAATGTAATTTATTCTTTAAATCTTTTTACAGAATTACTGATTATTTATTACTAGGCTTCTTTTCAATCATTGATATTTCTGTACCATGAGAACCACTCATGGCTATTAGGAAACTACAACCAATGCAGCATTGAAGCCATAAGTCATCCAGGTGTTAACTGCATTAAATAGCTTCAGTAGTTCTGGGACTTACTCTTTACTAACTAAGAGAAAAATTAGATCTACAATCACAGGATTACTGTCAGAAAAAGGAAATTAAATCTGTAGAAAACTAGAAGAATGAACATAAGAAAGGCATCAAAAAGAGAACCCTGGCTGACTCTGAAATTTTATGCTTTTTTCATTATGGGAAACTTCACTCATTCGTATTTGTCTTTTACAAAGTATTATGAATTGAGGACTACAACTCCATAAAATTTATATTTTGTCATCTGGTTTGATTGGTGAAATTGTGTTATTGAGAAGGATTCTGAGATCACATTAGCCAGGAAAGAGTAATGCATTACACCCACTGAAGAACAATACATGTTCTTATCTACCCAGGCAGGCAATCAATTCTCTAGTGCATATATCAATATAGGCTGGAAGTCCACTATTGGCAGATCGTGTGGTCTTGATACCAGCTTTACCAGCAATGATTACCACAGATGAATTCACTGTAGGTTAAACAAATAAGCAAGGAAACAAACAAGCAAATAAACATTGGGGGAAAAAAAGCCACAACTGATTAATTCTCTATCGCTGTTAATTTATTTCTATTGTATGATACTATAAAAGTTCCTCTCAAACTCACAAGTGAAGTGAATGATCCACTTTTAAATTGTAACCTAAGGAAATACATTATTTTCATATATTGAATTCTGTGAAATGTCTGTTCATGTTAGGGATATGAACTCCAAAACAGAAAGGTTCTGAACCTCTTCAAAACCAAACTAGCATAAACATTTGGGTAATGTTTCCAAGCTGCTTGTAATTTTTATGAACTTCTGTGCCAAAGAAAGCATCAGAAGTCATGGGAGGAGCTCTAAACTGCGTTCTGCCAGTCTAGGTTTGGAGACATACCCATGTTTTCAATTATCTAAAATTATTACAATATGACTGATGATTTTCCTAAGATTTTGGATAGGAATTAATAGAGTAACATCGAGGATAAAGTCTAAATACCATTACATTCTTAACAGGGATCTAAGTTCAACATCATGATCTTCCTGCAATGTGCTGGTATCTGTTGACTTTCTATGGCTTATTCCATGGCTTCTGCTGCCTTTTATGTAGGGCTGTGCCCAAACAACCAATGACTAGTATCATGAGAGTTTAGATATACTCCCTCAGGTCCTGCAGGAAGGCAAGCACATACCTGCAGGAGGCAAAAGCATGTGCCTGCTTCATGCATCTTAGCAGAAGATTAGAGCCCGCCCAGCCGTACTATGTTGCTATCATTACTACCAGTCCAGGGCTTTGTATTAACCCTGCAAAAACTCAAGGATGAGGGTCCTCAGACTTACTTTGTTTGAAAGTTTTTTAATAATATAATTACTAAAAATCATAATTGTTGCTATCATTACTACCAGTCCAGGGCTTTGTATTAACCCTGCAAAAACTCAAGGATGAGGGTCCTCAGACTTACTTTGTTTGAAAGTTTTTTAATAATATAATTACTAAAAATCATAAT
>NW_008668855.1:0-5998 GCF_000695815.1 Acanthisitta chloris
GAAGGAGCAGAGAGGCGCAAACCCCCCGGGTAGGGAATCTCCCACCCGCTCCTCCCACCCCGGGCGCTGGGGATGCTCGGGGAGAGGAAGAGCATCCCGCTTCCCAAGCCCGAAAGGGTTTTCCATCGCGGGGCCCCTCTGTGCCGCTCTCTGCCCCGTCCCTGGTCTGCCCGAGCCGCTGCAGCCCATCAGTGAAAGGTCAGGGCTGTTATCTGCGGGTGCCCAACTTCCACGTTTTCATAATGCAACTTTGAAGAGCTCGTCGAAACTGCTTTGGTGGGGGCTGGGTGTTCTGCGAAGGGCATGTAGAAAGACTTGACGGATGGGATGTAGGAGATGAGAATTTCCCTCCCTGGGTTTTGCACTCGGGAGGGAGCAGTTCCCGTGTCTTGATCCAGGCTGTGCTCCTGCTGTCCTGTGCCTCCTGCAACTCAGCACAGACCCAGGGGCACTTCAGCCCTGTGCATGCTAAGAACTGCACTTAGGCTTGTCTGGAATCACGATCAGAGAGAAGAAAAAAAAAAGAAATTATAAAATCTCCTTTGCTAGATAAAGCTTAAAACATTGCTCTTACTCAATTGAGTCATTCGTGGCTTGTTTCCTGTGAGATACTAAAGATGCCAGTGCTTGAAGCCCGGAGTGAACACATGGGAACTGCTTTGGGGGATTAAATCACTTCGTTCCGTGTTGCATCTGATGTTTTACATGCTACATTTGCTCTTATTTCATGCTGGGTTTTTTTTGAGAAACACTAATCCAAGCTCCTAATGATGTCCAGCTTTCAACTACAAAGCTATTTTAATCTTTATTTATTTACCTGCCTTGTGTTCTGGTGACTTAAGTGCTGGCTTAGAAACCCATGGACATCAAAAAGCTTAATGCACAAACTAGGAATGTTGTTCCATGTAAACATCCCTTTGGGGCTTTCCGGAGTTTGGGGCTGTCAGAGAAACCTGGCTCAGGGTTCCCAGACACCCCTCAGATTAAATATTTTGGGGTACATCTGAAATTTCAAGTGACAGGTAATAAAGGATAATGATGTGTATTCCCTTCTCTCGAAAGCTCTCAGAATTTGTCGGAGTGGAGCTCATGTGCTAGGAAAGGGAGTGTGAGGCCCAAAAGGATAAATTTGGAAAAATTAGGGCCTAATCATGAGTTCCCCATGATTTTCACAGAAACTCAGAGGATGGAGAGCTGGCAGGAGAGGGATGTTATAACACAACTTGCAGGGCGCAGCAGTTTAAACTTAACAGAGTGCAAACCAGAGCAGAATATAACCAGATAATATCTCAGGGCTCAGCTTGCCTAAATAAAAACTGCAGGATCACTTTCTCAGCCCAGAAGTTCTTGACCAGAGGTCGTTCCTCCCTGCTGAAGAAAGTAATTTTTGCCCAGAAAACTGCTGATCCAGTAAATAAGCAGGAGTAATATCATTTTTTCCTGTTGCCTGCTGGAAACTGGGAGCAGGCAGCTCCTTCTTCATCAGTGTAGGTCTCCTCTGCCCCCACCAGCCCAAGGGAGGACAGACCAGTGACAGAAACTAATTGCTGAGGGACTCTGTGCTAGAGCAAGAACCCAGTAATATGAAAAGATTTGGGGGTCCATTCGACTAGCCACAGGTTTCAAATTAAGCAAGTGCTTAAAGGATTGAATCCAATAAATTTTTTATTGACTTCCCTGGGGTTTGGGTGAGCTCAGGCACTTTCCTTTTCATTTTTCTTACTGTATTTTTTTAACCTATAAAATTACCCAAAAAGACAAAGAAGAGAATTCCTTAAGAAAGTAGCTTTGAAGAACATTCTTGCTTTATTACCAGGTATTACCAGAAGCATCCTAAATCTCTCAGCTTTTTAAAAAAAGGAACAAAACGAAGCGTATAAATAGCCAGTTCTAATATCATGATAAAAGATTGTGCCTCTTTTCATGCAGGGATGTGTAAATCCCAAATAACTCTTTGAGCTATGTTGGCATAAACCCACCCCAGGGGATTCATGTCCTTAGCTAAGAGAAAAAAGAAGTCTTGTAGTAACTTGAGGTTAAATTGTGACTCTATTAAAACCAGCAGCAAAACTTAAACCACTTGGGCAACAGCCTCATCTGTTGTATTTATTCATTTCATGCTGTTCAGAGAAAGGCCATCCTCAGACTTAGTCCTCACATTTGCATTTCCCAGTGGAAAATCTAAAATCCCTCAGGTGCCTTTCTCAGTCCTTTAGTCCTTGGTGAGCAGAGTCTCGTGGCTTGTTTTGCTTTTCCTTCTCACGTGGATGCTCTCAGAGTCCATTTTCCTTCTCCAACCATCCTCTCATTCCCTCAGGGAGCCAGTGGATGAAGTGCTCCAAATCCCCCCCTCGCTGCTGACATGTGGTGGGTGCCAGCAGAACATCGGGGACCGTTATTTCCTGAAGGCCATCGACCAGTACTGGCACGAGGACTGTCTGAGCTGTGACCTGTGTGGCTGCAGGCTCGGGGAGGTGGGGAGACGCCTCTATTACAAACTGGGCAGGAAGCTCTGCAGGAGGGACTATCTCAGGTACACAACCCACTCCTTACACCCTCTCTGTCCCCCTCCTTCCCATTGTTGCAGCTTTGCTTGTTTGTTTAATGAGTATAGCCAGGAAAAAAGAATGCATTTTAGTTACTCTTAGAGCCTGGCAGCATTCACAGGTGTGATGGCATAGCAGTGTTTGCAAGTTCAGGTTTACGATATAAGCTTATATCATACTAACAGAATTGTAGAATGGTTTGAGTTGGAAGAAACCTTAAAGTTTATCCAGTTCCACCCCCTGCCATGGGCAAGGACACCTTCCACTAGACCAGGTTGCTCCAAGCCCCATCCAACCTGGCCTGGAACACTTCCAGGGATGGAGCAGCCACAGCTTCTTTGGGCAACCTGAACCAGTGCCTCAGCACCTTACAGGGAAATATTTCTTCCCAATATCTCATCTAACCCTGCCCTCTGTCAGTGGGAGCTCATTCCCCCTTCTCCTGTCCCTCCAGGCCCTGGTCCAGAGTTTCTCCAGCTCTCCTGGAGCCCCTTTAGACACTGAAAGGAGCTCTAAGCTCTCTCTGGACTCTTCTCCAGGCTGAACAGTCCCATCTCACTCAGCCTTGTCTTCATATTTTTGGGGTTCATGTGCAGATGCTTCCTGCTATTGCTGGGGTTTTTCACTAAGTTATAGATAAATCTAAAGGTTATCTGTGCTGGTTAGGTAAACAGCTTAGAGTTGTTTATAGTTAAATCTTTAAAACCTTGTTGGGGGAAAAAAGCATATTTTTAAGTGGAAATGAAAGCATTGCTACATGCTGTGGTAAACAAGAATTATTTGATAACATGAAGAATACAGTAAGAACTCCTTGGACTTTGGGGCCGTTGGCATCCAATAGTCTGCACAGACATAACCTGCTAGCTCCAGGTGCACCATGCAGGGTCAGTGTGGCACTCTGGCAAGTAGAAATTGGGAAAAGGGGCTGAATTTCAGCAAGCTGCACCCAAGCTGTCATTGAACCCATTCACCTGACTGGCTTTAAGATGTTCTGTGCTTCTCCAAGCATTGCCTTGGAGTTGAAAGGTGTATAAACCCAGGTAAGATGGTGAAAGATCATTTAGTTCTCTCATTAAGAACACGGTATCCATGGTAACGGAATTAAATCCATTCTCCTTATGTGGCAATATCAGTGATATAAGAGATGCCACAAAAATGGCTAAGAAAGATCTTTAAATTCTTGATTACATTTAAAATGTATTGATCTTTGCTGTGCTGGTTGTGTTCCATTTCTTCCAATGGATCCCTAACATGTCAGGAAGGTCTGTGGAACAGAATAATGGCATTTGGTATTTTTTAAGCTGTTTTACTGAAGGCTAATTTACCTGCCAATAAGAACTAACCCAAAATCTCAGTGGACTTCCTAATTACAATGTCCCTGTGCTTTACTGATGGGAATTTTGCTAAGCAGAAACTAAGGACCGAGTTCTGCTAATGGGACCACTTGTAGGTCTAGGAGTGATCCAGTGTTAATTACACTTCCCAAATACTTTTCATCTTAAAATGGAAGCAACAGGAAGTATGGAAAAGCAATTAATGTATTTTTCTTGGAGTGAAAGTCAACGTTTTTATTTAATTAATAATGCAACAGATAATATCTTCCCTCTTTAATGAAAAATTTGGCAACTTTTGTGTAACCTCAGTGTTACTTTCGTTGGACAGAGGTAAACACTGACATCTCCTGGCAGACGAAAGAAATGATGTTCTTTCCTCAAAGTTCCCTCTTGGTAGACATCCTTTTTCGAGTTCAGAAGATGATATAAATCAGGCACAGCACATGCAAGACAAGTGTAGGAGGTGGAAAAACTCTTTGCAGAATTAGGCTGGAAGTTTAGAAGTCAAACTCAATAGGTGTATACACTGATCATGTTACACCTAGCATTTCTCCTCTCTTTTAAGAAAACAAATCAATATATTCATGCTTATTTATTAATGCTTTGACTTGCAAACTCTATAGGAGGCTCCTTAGGAGCCTCATTAAAGGCTCCTCTTAGTAGACTGTATCATCAGGACCTCAGCAGGGTTTCTCCATGTGTTTATCAACTAAAGGTAATTTCTGTTGGTTACAGAAGTGGAAGTGTTAGTACAGCAGAACTTCATGCAATGCACTGAGGAAACTTTGCTGCTCCTGAAGCTGCTCAGAAATTAAGGATAAGGTCATTGATCACAGAAGTCAATTATATTGATAGATATGCGTAGATTTAGTTTGGATATTAGGAATAAATTTTTCCCTGTGAGGGTGGCGAGGCATTGGCACAGGTTCCTAGGGAAGCTGTGGCTGCTCCATCCCTGGAAATGTTCCAGGCCAGGTTGGATGGGGTTTGGAGCAACCTGGGCTAGTGGAAGGTGTCCCTCCCTGCCCATGGCAGAACTGGATAGGCTTTAAGATTCCTTTCCAACTCAAACCACTCCATGATTCTATGGCACTGATAGCAGGTGAGGACCTTGGACTTTCTACTTTTGGTGTTGCAAACTTTCCAGTTCTGCTCAGCAGCTTGACCTCTGTCTGAGTCAGCACTGCTGTGACTGATGGCTCAAGGCACCGGTATTGTGTTCTTGATTTGATTTGGTTTTTCCCACCTCCCCAGCAAATGAACTCTGCTTACTTCTCTGCTGTTGTTGTTTCAGGCTCTTTGGCCAAGACGGGCTCTGTGCCTCCTGTGACAAGCGAATCCGGGCGTACGAGATGACCATGCGAGTGAAGGACAAAGTGTATCACCTTGAATGTTTCAAATGTGCTGCCTGCCAGAAACATTTCTGTGTTGGGGACAGATATCTCCTCATCAACTCGGACATAGTATGTGAACAGGACATCTATGAGTGGACTAAGATAAATGGAATGATCTAGCAAGGACGTGCCTCGCAGTCTGTAACAGACATCTCACGGGTTACACCGGTGCCTAGCTGCAGTGAGGAGATCATCACTTGAGCTATGGGCTTTAAAATGGGGGGAAAACACCCTGAAGTCAACTCTTGGCAGGCAGTGCCATGTAGAATGTAAACTACACATAGGTGAAGAAGGGAGAGCAAAGCAATAGTAGATAGACTGACTTCTGTTAACAATATGGACAGTAACTGACATCAGCCACGTAGGTGAGAGTCGGGGACAAACACAACACGACAACCAATTCTCCTAACTGGAAGAGGGTAGGGACTTCTGTAAAGAGATGTTATGACATTGTCACCTGCAGACTAGGATTGTGCAATTGAATTTTCTTTTGGTCTTGTTTTAATTATTGCATTTAGACAATAGCTCCCACAGTAGGCATGAGGAGGAACACTGGAAGGAAGAGCCATCCCTTATGTGGTCATTCCATATGGCCTTACACTTTGGGTGGGAGAGAAAGCAGGAAGAGGGTGGGGGTTCTTTTTTGCATGGATTTTTTATTTTTCTTTGAGAATGAACAGTGCATCCTCTAGTCCCAAACTCTTCTTTTAAGAAATCCTGCTGA
>NW_008668855.1:6020-17830 GCF_000695815.1 Acanthisitta chloris
GTTTTGAGATGAGATGTTCCCCAGATCATTTCTATACAAATATAAATCTAAAGAGTTGTTCAACTATTTTATTAACTTAGATTATATCAATAAAATATTTGTTGTGTGTAGTAAGACTCTGCAGCTTTAATAAAAATAATGGAAGATTTGAGTGTTGTTATTTCTTTTTTTTTTTTTGGAGTTGGGCTGAATATTTTGTTTGTATTATTGATTTTATTTTTTGTAGCAGCATTTCTACACTTTGTCCACTGGTGCATCCACTTTGGGTTGCGTTTCAAATCAGCAATGTGAGAACACTGAGGTCTCAGTAAGCCTTGTAGACCTCTTCATGCTAAGAAAATAGATCATGTTGTAGGAGCAGTTGGATGGTGATGTGTGACACAGACTCCTTGGTGTTTATGAAGATGTTTTGAGGTTGGTGGCCCTCAGAGAAATACATTTGGGTACTACTTCTCAACAGACTGAGTCTCTCTGGTCCCAGAGGAGATTGTGCAAGGTTAGGGTCTTCTAGAAAGGTAGTTTATCCTGATTTTGGTCAGGCCTGTTGAATCCAGGATAGTCTCACTACAACCAATAAATGCTTGCTAATATTTAGAAATTATTCAAGGTCAGGTTGGATGGGGCTTGGAGCAACCTGAACTAGTGGAAGGTGTCCCTGCCTATGGCAGGGGGGGTGGGACTAGGTGATCTTTCAACCCCACCCATTCTACGATTCTATTCCATATTCCCTCTAACTTGTTTTTTCTGAGATGAATAGTCTAAGTTCCTTCTTGGATGAAAGTTGTTTCACACCTATGGTAATCTCTGTTTCTTATCTATGTTTTCTGGTTCTACATTATCCTTTCTGAGAGTGTCACTAGAAGTGCAAGTTGTGTTCAAACACACTAAAAATTAAAGCTTTTAACACAGCTGAAGGAATCTGACATTCACTCAGAAGGTGCTTGGCATGTCCATTCCCCCATCAGTGCTAACACATCAGGAATAACACCTAAGCCTGTGGATACACATTTAGTTATTTTCAATAAACTTGTCACCTAAGGGATCTCCCATCCAACAGATCAGTGACAACACTTTTCATTTTACAGTGGATATTCTGAGAGCTCTCTTTTCTTCTCTTGCTTTGTTGTCACAACTAGAGTTGGGGACAGAACCTTTGAATCTCATTATCAGTGAAACTGGAAATCATACGCGATGAGATCAGTCTTGAAAAGTACAGTTGGAGGGCGCTGGGATTTAGCTCTTCTCAAGTGATGTACTGACCTCTGGAGGCCACAGGCTGCTGGTTGTAATTATAATTACTAGCCTAAATTCCTGCCAGCAGAGGCGAAAAGATATGTATGCAAGTAAAATGCAGCTGTGGCTTTTCTACATTCACAATGGCTCCTTGCAAATACTCAGTCCAGCTAGAAACAAAGTCTAAACTAATCTAAATTAATTCATTTACACAGCTTGGTGGATGTACCCAGGATGCTAAGGTAGGATGGAGGTGCACAATGGCACTTCAGGTCAGTGCATGGGAGTACATATACACAGTGTGAACTCTCCATCACCATCTCCAACAGCTTCATGGCAGATGCCTTTCAGACTTTCCAGGTCATTATGCCCTGCTATATCATTGCCATGTCCCTCTCAGAGCTTCTTTCCTTTTCTCCTGCTTCTTTCCCCCCCAAAATATACCTCCACAGCAGCACTGTGTGAACAGGGCAGATAAGTGTTTATATCTTCATGAACATCTACTGGTTCAGGGCCAGGACATTTTTGCAGATGATGGAAATCTGCTATAAATCTGATTTTTCTGAAATCACATGCTAATGATGGAGTCAAACAGGGACCAAAGGGAGTGTCATATTGTGAGGAAACTGGGGCTTGGCTCCATCCCATAGTGCTGCAGCTGAAGGGCCTCTGAACAAAGAGCAGGTGTTTCAGAAGACAGATAGTCCATCTGCTCATAGTCCTGACTGGTGGGAGATAAAATGAGCTTCCCTTGGACAAAGTAAGCCTTGATTTTGGTTTCTCAGAATTGCTATGAAAAGATTTTGAGCCATGTCCTGCATCATGATGGTATCACTGACCCTAAAACCATGGAGTTACACCAGCATACCAACATGGTCAGAATCAATGGGTCTCAGTGCAGGTAAGAGTTTTGACACTTGTCCCCTAAACCCTTCCCAATGTCATTTTTAACCTCGCTAGAGGTGGTTTTCATAATTCCACCTCACAGAAAAGTTTGACTGAAAATTTACTGTAAGAGGCCTTGTCAACATCTGGGCTGAGATCAGGTAAGAGTGTCAATAGTTCAGGGAGGCTTTGTGGTTTTGCACCAACTAGACCAAGATCCGTGTTTTGTTCTCACCTCAGAAAGTATTTCCTGTGTGCCCTTTGGCAAGGTAGTTAAATATCCTACTTCTCAGTTAGCCACCTGTAGTATGGAGACATTGTCACTTATTCCATATCATTTTTTCAAGTTTCCTAATGCAAATACACTGATCAATTTGTGCAAGGTATAGTTTACACAGAAAAATAATTTTTTAAGCCCTAGATGAATGTATTTTTAAAGGAAGGATGCTGCAGGGTCCAGGGTGGGTGTCCTTATTTTGTTGTAAGACCACCAATGTGATCCAGTCTATTAACTGGGGCTTAAAAAGAGCTTCAGCTGGACTGGAAAGTGCCAGAAGAAGAGCCCCAACTTGAGCAGCTCTGCCTGTATACAGTCTGTTGGTGGACTTTTCCCTGCCAGATTCCCAATGCTTGCTCTTTGGCTCTAGGAGGAGAGAGAGCAGATTTCTCTTGGAATTAGTGTAACCAGCCCTTCACCTCTGTCCTCATCTCAATTATGTTCCTTACAGTAAGGACTCTCTCCTGGAATATCAAGAAAATGAAACGTTTCAGAAAAAATAGCAAAAAATAAAAGCAAAGATGATTTAAAGTCATAAGCAAAAGGCAGGAAAATCTGAATATGACTTCATCACTGATATTCAAATGCATTGCCCTTCCCACGTTTTCACTATCAGCAGTATTTTAAAAGGCATATCATCCGTCAAGATTTCCCTCCTTTGTCCCCATTATTCACTGTCATGGTAGGCAGATGAGAGCATTACCATCGATATCACTTTTTTAATTCTCTGCCCTTGAATAAGGGCAATAAGAGCTCTGCATAATAGAGTTTTCAGCAGAGAGAGTAAATGGGAATCGGTTGTTAATTCAATACAGGCTCCAGAAGCTGTCTCTCCCATCTCTTTTCTCAAGGTAATACTCTGCCTCCAATTGTCATTATAACCAAGAATCAAATTATTTGAATTCTGGACACATCAGCACAAAACCCAAGACTCCCTGCCAATTTCGTAGCCTGCTTGGAAGGGAACATCAGAGAGCATCACTCATTTATACGACTGCCAGCCTGAGACTGTAAATTCAGAAAACAAGAAGGCCTCAGGTGCTGCACTTTAACAGGTCTTTCTGCTCCTGAATCACCCCCCTTAACACCCCCATCACACACAAGGTAACATTTTATCTCTGAAAGGCAAAGCTTTCAAGCATCTGCCGGGGTGAGGATACACTCTGTGTGGCCTGAATGTGAATTGAAAATGAGACCATTAAGTTTATTAATTGATATCAGTGACTTAAGGCTTTGAAGGAGATTCATGGCACTTGGAAAAATAATCTATAAAGATTTTTGTTGCTCGAGAAAGACAGTGCAGCATCAGCTTATTTCACTTGCAGCAGGTTCATCTCTTTTATAGAGCATATACTGCACTGCAGGCAAAGGGAATTTTAATGGACACTGGAAAAAAATCATCTATTCCTCTGTCCCACAACAACTAAAAAAATACATTAAAAGACAGAACAGAGAGATTGAGATAGGATATCACCAAACATTTAAGGAACTGTAATTAAATTAAGATTCAGAAGTCTGTCAATGAGATGAAGATGAAACTGGCAGAAAGTTGAACCATGTTTGAAGCAACTTGTTCCCTCCTGCTGTGGGTTGCTTTGTACCAGGCTAATGAGAAGGCACATCTCAGAAAGGTTCCTAATAAGCCAGCAGATCTCTGAGGGTAATTAATCAACATAGCTTGCAGGAGTGTGCCATGTTCCATTTTCAAGTGCCTTGCAAGCATTAATTAATGTGGCATTGTATTTCTCTTTCCCCTTTTAAGCTACAAACCCTCCTCTGTAGGTGGGGAAACTGAGGCACAAGACGAACGCAATCTGCTTTAAAAATCACCCAGTAAGTCAACCAGACTCCTACAAGGGCAGAATTTACATCCCTTGGCTTAAGTGTGACCATTCAACCATGGACCATTTTACAACCATCAGGTAGGGGAACTGTGTTGTCCTACAGTGAGGATCTCAGATACACTCTGACTCTCAGGTACCATTCTGAAATAGCATCTTATATGGATATTTTCTATGGGTTATGTCTGACAGTGATATACATCCCTCCCTGCATGACACAGAATCCTGTAGATAAAGCTCAGCTGTGTTTGTGGCATGGGGAGTCTACAGCCTTTGGGGACATTGGGACATTTGGTGACATCTCTGGCTTATTCTCCAAGTACAGAGTTTGACCCTTTCACTCTCTGTAGCAATACTCAAGCAATTCTTGAAGCCCTCTTATCTCTATTCTTCACCAACAGCAAAGGGATAAGCCAAAAAAAGCTCCTGTCAAACTGTTTCTGTATTAAAAAATACTTCTCAAATATTTAATTTTTTTTGGGGGGGGCAAAAACCAGATAATGCATGAAAATATTTAATTTTTTGGGGGGGGGGCAAAAACCAGATAATGCATGAAAAATGCAAGTTTTTAAAGATATTCAGGGAGGAGAATTTGGGGGGTTTTAATGAAAATTTGAATACACCTTTTGCTGAGTGTTTCCTGATCAACTCTGCTCTCTCTCTGGTGTGTTCTGGTTACATTTATAGGTTGGTGTAAGACAGCAAAGCCTGTAACCAAGGGTGAATGGACTGCAAGAAGGTTGATTTCTGTGGAGGTGCTAGAATTGGAGGGGGAGAAACAAGGATTGCTCTAACAGGAGCAACTAGAGTGATGGAAAGTCTTTGCTTTGCAGTGTTGAGAGAGAAACAACCTTTTAACGCCGTGTCCCAAGAGAACTAATTCTTTTTGTAGTCCAGTAGCTCTGTGACAGCAAAGTTTCATGTGATTCCTGAAGTGTTTCCTGTTCTGGGCTGCAGCTTCTTGGGTTGGCTAGGAAAAGCTCACAGGGATATGATTTTCTCCTCTCCCCAGATATGTCTTGCATCTCATCTCAGACAACTTTACCAATGTACATCATAACAGCTGTGAACTGGTTTAGAGATCCAGATGATTTACTTATTTCTATTTTAAAGAGATGATGACAATAAAACTGAAATTCTGCTTCAATAAGACAGTGGTCAGTCTGAACATATCCCAAAGAATCTTGACAACTACCCAAACCAGTGCTTAGACACCATGCTGATATCTCATTCTAAAGACCTAGGACCTGCAGTCGTCAACCTCAGGATGCTTTGCAGCACCTGGAGATTTTCTGTGGGCTCATAAGGCAAAGCTCCACCACAACATGGTTAGAGATCTTTGCAGTGAGTGAGTGCCAAACGAGCTGTGATGCAGTTGCCCTGGAATTCTTGGAGCTGGACCAGCAGTGAGTTTGACCCAACATGCAGGAGAAGCGTGTTGCTCAGCTGATAAGAAAATTGAGAACGTGCATCAGCAACTACAGCTTGTTTATCCCATAATAACTGTTTTTGAGTGGCACGAGCAGAAAGAGGCCAGGGCTGCACTAGACAGATAAGAGCTCTGACCAAAAGGACGACCAAAGGTCACACCAGGCCTTCTGAAAACTTCCAAAGAGAAGCTTTTCATGGGAATGGATGACTAAGGGAATTGCAAAGGGCTTCTGGAGTCTTTTATCTTTGTGCTACCTCTTCAAATCCAGCTCAGCACTTCAAGCATTTGTTGTTGCCGTGCTTGGATGGATGTACACTGGGATCAGCCTTGTTTCTACAGCACAGGTGTCAGTGGCCAAAAACCCACCACTGTGATGGTGGCTAATTGCCTGCCTCGTTAACAATCTCAGCTAATAACCTAAAGAAAGTGTGTGGAGCTGAAAAATGAGCTGCTATCTGCTTTCTACAGATGGTTGGGGGTTTTTTAGGTCAGAAAAGACTCCATAGCAGCAGAGTTTTCTCCAGGGATGTCTCATTATTCTCTCTGTTCCTCAGGTAAAGAAAGACCTCCTGAGCTCCCACACAAAATAACCAGGGTCTCAGCACTTTCCAAGGGCTCATGGAATATTCCTTCAACCTTGGCTTTCAGCAGGGTCACTCACACATCCCTTGGGCCATGAGTCGTGTCATCACATCTGAATCACACAGAGTGAAAATGCTGCAAGTGCATGAAATTAGAAATATTCCTGAGGCTTTATTACTGCCTTTTTGGACCCAGTTATGGTTGAAATTAGTAATCTTGGTCTCCTGTGGCCTTTGTCAGTGCTAGTCTTTGTCAGTGTTAATCCAGCAGGTATAACTGTCTGTGTACAGAACCTGAACTCAGGTACCAGCAGTGCTGACCTTTGATGAAGGTACCTCTAATTACCCACTGAGTTTCTCTCCTACACTGCTTAATTTACTGTGATAGCTCTGGGAGGCAAGAATTATTCCTTTCTATGCCACTCATGCTCCGTAAAGTGAACAAACTTTGTTTTTATACTTTCAAAGGTTAGTGTCTCCATTTGTAGTAGCATCTTCTATTTGATTTATGTTGAAGGAGGATGATATGAAAAGAAAACCAACTCTGAGCTAAGCAACTCTGGGAAAGAATAAAACTTGGCTGTGCCAGTTTGTGTCAACAGTGAATCTTTCATGTGAAGAAAAAAGCCCAGTCTACCAACATTCCTCTCTAAGTGGGATTCCAAACTCCCCAAACATACATAAATATTTTAGACCCATTTCCTAGCTAAGAATCTGAGATAAAAAGATTTGCTAATCAAAAAAGACAAGCCTGAAGTCACAGAGCACCTTGACTCAGAGCTGGGAGGACCAGAGGTGGCTGTTTGATAACCTCAGGCAACTGATGCAGACAAGAGCGTCCATGTAGGGCTGTTGGACAATTCCAGACAGGCCAGCCACCGTTGTATTGCCACAGTGCTCCTCCCCTGGCTCATCTCCACACCAGCACCCACAGAGGTCAGAGGCATGAGCACAGGATGCTCAAATTCAGCTTGTGGCCCTCTGTGCTAAGGGGCTGCCTGGGTGACTGAGCCTGGTGTGCCTTGCAGGGTCCAGAGGGATGAAAGCCAAGCACAGGCTCTAGTTGCTTGAAGTCTTTCACTGTAACCACTAGAAGTCCATTGGTTGATTCTTGGTGGTTCCTTTGACTTTGCTTGACCGTGGAGCTGTCAAGGCTAATTTACCATCGTGTGAGATTCAGGAGGAGTGTTGTTGGTGTTGTTGTAGCCTGGGTCTGCATGGCAGTACTGAGGAAGGGATTTTTTTTAAGCTGTTGTTCACTCTGTCAGAAGGCAGCTCGAAGCTGTGCTCTGACAGATCTCCCATTTGTTGCTAAAATGCCCAACAAGCTCCTATGCAACATTTAGTTTGTTCACGTACACATTTCCCTGAAGTTGTGGCTCTGATCCCTTTAGCTACTTCCCTGTCATCTTTCACATCTCATCGGAAATTTACTCCTGTGAAGCCTGAAAAAGCGAGTTGTTATCAGTTCATATGTAAATCCCCCACTTTTCAAAGGACTGCTGAACTGTCTTTATGCTTATGGGACTCACTGGAGTCACTGCATGATCCTACAGCTCCCATTTTAAATTTTCTTACCTTGCTCCTTCTGTGCTCTTTATTACAGTCACTCATAGTGTTCTGGTTAATTTGAGATGATCTGATTTCCAAGCAAAGGTCACTGCTTCGTTGTTCCTATGAAGCCCCAACATTATTGAATCTTTGCTACAGTAAAGAACAAACCCAATAATAACAGTATAATAACAATAAAAATTTTCTGGACCTCAGCTTCTCCCTTACTACCAATTCCCCAATTCCCCACGCTGCCTACTCCCCTCAAAGTCTCAAGTTTTGCCCAGTTATTATTGTCATTTAGAGCACTAAGAAGCTGATCTTGTGAAAACTAGACCATTCCCTGACCAAAAACCTTAGCACATTAGCTGAGTTCCAAGAGACACTCAGCACCCAGTGGTGAACATCCCTAGTGTGTCATTTCATTAGATTTTCAATAAGTAAAAATAAATGAAGGATGCTAAAAACCTCATCATCTTTCAAAGATTAAACACGGGATGCACGAAGCAATCTGAGAAATTTTCAGCCTGAGGAATACCTCTGATCTATTTGGCCTTTTGGGCTCTACTACTGGGGATAATGGAAAAAAAATTAGGCTCCATTATTAAAGTGGAAAAGAATCTTTATGTCTAGACTAAGCTGGAAAAAATCCCGTGATAACTTCCTGGTGTCACAGTTTGTGCAGCTGTCAGTTATTTGATGCAGAATGCAAAGCCTGCTGTGAGCAAACCATCAAAATACTACAGTTTTCAATGGGTTTATCTTTGGTGTTGGTTGGTTGGGTTTTGTTCATTTTTTTCTTCAGTCTCAGGAACAGATATTTCTCTTTCTAGACTAAGCTGGAAAAAATCCCGTGATAACTTCCTGGTGTCACAGTTTGTGCAGCTGTCAGTTATTTGATGCAGAATGCAAAGCCTGCTGTGAGCAAACCATCAAAATACTACAGTTTTCAATGGGTTTATCTTTGGTGTTGGTTGGTTGGGTTTTGTTCATTTTTTTCTTCAGTCTCAGGAACAGATATTTCTCTTTCACTATGGTTTTTTTGTTCATTTTTTTTGCAGTCTCAGGAACAGATATTTCTCTTTCACTATGGTTTTTTTTGCAGTTGTTAGGATACCCATTAGGAAAGTAAAATGCCAGATGTTGATGCACTTGAGGAGCCTTTAGCCTAGCCAGGAAGACTAATCAGTTTGTACAACTAACCCCTATAGCTACTCCACCTCCTTCTTCACCACTGCTAATCAGTTTGTACAACTAACCCCCGTAGCTACTCCACCTCCTTCTTCACCACTGCCTAAGCCCCCGAGTAACATCTTAGATCTCTGCAAAGCTATCCAGGCTTTGGATCTATTTTTTGGCAAGACCTGATAGGAATAAAGAATTATGGACCTTCTCTTGGCCCTGCATTGTTAGATTTTCATAGACCACAAAACCAAGGACAAACACAAATAATGGATTTTTAAGAATATTTTAAATAAGCTTTTGCTCTCGTGTTTTGTTCTCTACATGGAACCTTACCAAACACAAATAATGGATTTTTAAGACTATTTTAAATAAGCTTTTCCTGTTGTGTTTTGTTCTCTACATGGAACCTTACAATTATACAAATTATAAAGGACAAAAATCTCCCTAACAGCTAGCAAAACCACAGTCATATAACCAACAGCCTGTTCCCTTTCAGTTCTTATTTGAGTGATGTTGCTAGGACAATGAGCTGTTTAATTAACATCCTACAGATACCTGAAAAAGAAGAGAGGGGGAAAAAAGGATTACTAGCGTAAAATCATGCTGCAGAAACAATTTCATCTTTCTAATAAGGATATTTAACTCACTAAAGGTGAGGGACATAAAAAAGTCGTTTCTATTTTTTTCTGCAGCTGTTGCACATTATGTGATTTTTTCATATAAAAAGTGATCCATGTGGGCCCTTAAGAAGCAAAATATTTTTTTGCTTTTGATGATATTAAACTCAGTAAGTTGATTTTCCCATCTATGTGTGCCATCAGCTTTTTAATTTCAGCCCCAGTGGATTCGAATGATCCATTAGAATCAGCATATTTGAGCAGATTATATAAGCAGGTTTGTCCCTCCCTCATCAGTGCCAGAAACCCAGAATGGCCTGGATGGGAAAGGACCTTAAAACTCCTCTAGTCCCACCCCCTGCCAATGGCAGGGGCACCTTCCACTAGCCCAGGTTGCTCCAAGCCCCATCCAGCCTGGCCTGGAACACTTTCAGGGGACAGCTTCTCTGGACAACCTGTGCCAGTGCCTCAGCACCTCACAGAGAATAATTCCTTCCCAATATCCCATCTAACCCTACCCTCTGTCAATGTGAAGTCATTCCCCCTTGTCCTGTCACTCCAGGCCCTGTCCAAAGTCTATCTCCAGCTCTTGCAGCCCCTTTGGGCACTGGAAAAGGTCTTGGGTTCTCCTGGGATCTGAACAACCTCAACTCTCCCTCTTAATTCTTGTCCCTTTGGTAAACAGAAAACATCAAAGCAATTGCAAACAATCTGCTGTTGGTAGAGGTCAGTACCTCCTCATCTTCCAGGGATGTCCAAGATCTGATCCTACAAGCACATATCTACATGGAAATTCAAGGACTTCTTTGAGCACAATTTGCTTTTCTTGTTTCAGGAAAGCTTGATTTGATATACTTGGTTTTGGGGTACAAGCTGAAAGAGGGGAAATTTAGATTAGATAGTAGGAAAAAGTTTTTCTTGTGAGGGTGGTGAGACACTGGCACAGGTTGCCCAGGGAAGTTGAGGGGAAATTTAGATTAGATAGTAGGAAAAAGTTTTTCTTGTGAGGGTGGTGAGACACTGGCACAGGTTGCCCAGGGAGGTTGTAGAAGCCCCAACCCTGGCAGTGTTCAAAACCTTGAGCATCCTGGTCTAATGGGAGGTGTCCCTGCCCATGGCAAGGAGAGTTTGACTAGATGATCTATAAAGTCCATTCCAACCCCTCAAAATTCTCTGGTTCATTGATATTTATTCCGAATCCCACATTTTTCCAGCTCTTCAGGTCTACCAAGCCTTCCCATCCCCAAACAGAGCCTGTTACAGATATGGAGACACAAAAGGAAGCTCCGTGGCGTGTCTGTGCGGAGCTGTTGTAAAGCTGCTCCCAAACTACGTTTGAAGGATAATACTTGAATATTAACTCTTTAAAAGCAGGGCAGGGCGCAGGGATGATGTGCTGCGCTGCAGGGGCAATGCTGATGCCAAGAAAACCTGGAAGACAACTACTCACAGACTTGTATCTCTGAGTAGCAGGTGTTTGTTTATTCAGCGCTGGGCACAAGGGGGATCACTCCACCAAACTTGTGCAGCCAGGGACAAAACCTTCACAGTTTATATACATTAGATGCTCATACATATTCATTACTTCCAGGAATGGGTGGTTATTATTTTAATTAGTTCTTGGAAATCATTATCATATACTTCTCCTCTGTCTCCTCCCTCTTGGCATCAGTCCCATGGTCCTGGTGGTCGTTCGGTGGTCGTGAAGATGAAGCAACTCCTCTTCCTCAGTGCCCTTTGGACACCCTTATTGTGCAACCGTTTACCCCTTTGTACAGTTTTGCATGCCTTGCTGACCTTGCCTCTATCTTGTACATTTTGTTTCTTCATTCCACACCTTATATGGTCTTAGCTTTCCTCCTACTGCCAAGGTTTGAGTCTGGTTAGTTCTACTGTCTTATAGACAAGATGCATTGTTTTACTAACTAAACTAAAACAGTGCTATTAGTAAACCCATTCTTTATACTTTCAGCTTTAACTGTTCAATTCCTCTTTCAGTCTACTTCTGGTTTCAATGCGTGGTGGGCAGATCAGCATCTTAAATGACAATAATAACTGGGCAAAACGGGGGGTTTTGAGGGGAGTAGGCAGCCGTGGGGAACTGGGGAATCGTTAGTAAGGGAGAGGTTGAGGTGCAGGAAATTTTGGCTGTTACGACACTGTTGTTATTGGGTTTGTTTCGCTGGCGGCCGGGGGGCGATGCGCGGC